>NC_081560.1:123736235-123772324 GCF_022355385.1 Mustela nigripes
CCTGACTGGAACATAGTGTTTTGCAAAACACTATGTTCCAGTCAGGTCACAATTTGAACATGATATAGTACAACAACATTAAAGCTGTAAGATGATATGTGAATTCTGTGACTATACTTTTTATTTTAATATTAAACTATTTCATTTTTATTTTTTTAAAGATTTTATTTATTTATTTATTTGACAGAGAGAGAGAGAGAAAGATCACAAGTAGGCAGAGAGGCAGGCAGAGAAAGAGGGGGAAACAGGCTCCCCGCTGAGCAAAGATCCTAATGTGGGGCTCAATCCCAGGACTCTGAGATCATGACCCAAGCCAAAGGCAGAGGCTTAATCCTGACCCACCCAGGCACCCCAAACTATTGCATTTTTAAATAGATTCTTGTTTTTCTCAGATTATCCCAAACAGATAAAAATAGAGAAAACACATTTATGATAACCCACTTTGCTATTCTCTTGGGCACACTGAAAATCTTAGATTTTAAGATGATTTCCTATAATACTGAAGACCCAAAGTAGTCAGCATAAGATAGAGAACCAATTCATGTCAACAGCCGTTTCCAACACAAAGCTTGCTACACACATGTGACCTCTGCCATTTGCAATGACGGTACCATCCCCACGGTCCTTGATGACATTCGGGACACTGTACTCAGCCATCCCTACCACCAGACCTAATAGTGTTCATGTCTTTACCCAGGTCAGGACAATGGAAAGGAATGAAGAGTGATATATTTGTTGTCTCTGAAAATGTGGGCTGAAACACTAAAACAAGCAAAGATCTCTCTCAGACTGCCTGTAATAGTCACTGTCTCTGCTGATCAGTGTCCTTCTAAGCCCCTGTTCTCACAGCCGACCTTAATCCAGTTTAAGGAAAACAGCAACACAGCAGGGTAGAAAACTTCATAGCTCAAACTATGGTTCACAAAATACTTAGACATACTTTGATATATGAACTACAAAAACATTTCTGTTACTTAAAAGACATGCACTCCTAGTTTGCTTTAAATTGGGGCAGGATGGGAATGAAGGAAAATAAAGTTCACTGTAGGGAATTCCTCCACTTGGTAGTTCTTAAATGCATGTCCTAAATTCAAAATTATTTATCAAATTTCAGAATTCTATAGGAACAACTCTCTGTGCAAAGTGTTAATGTATTATCAAATGAAAAACAAAAACATTCACCAATAGCTGACATTGCCAAATATTTATCAAACAACGAAGAAGAAAGTTTGATTTCCACCATCTGTTCAAGTTTTAAATAAGGACTACGTAAATGGTTATTATTGGCATCCAAGAAAATTTGATCCAAGAAAATTTTTTCATTAAGAAACACACAAACTATACATACACTTCTCAAATGATTTTGTGAACTGTAGTGCCACAGAACAGAAAATCAGGATCCTAAGCAAAGTATTTCACTTTGTCTTCAGAAGACCTCGCATCTTACAATGCACTTCAATGTTTTGTCCTTTGAACAATACCAGAAAAATTTCCCTCTTCTGCAGAGGAGTAGACTTTGCTTTACCCTTTCCAAATCTTTAACATTTCCATATTTGTTCTGTGGGTTCCTGGAGTAAAAGTACAATCTAACCATTTGGGAACACTAGCAATCTGCACACTTTCTAGTAATGCAACATATATTTCAAGCTCTGAAGCGGCTATCATGCATGGATTTCAGTGCCTGACACAGGAGCAAGAAATGTAAGCAAGGTAGACCTGTTTTACGCAATCACAGCCCTTACAGAAGGTCTGGGGTGACAGAAAATATTTAAGTAATTAAGTGTGCAAAGTTTATGTGGTAATACAGGAGAAGCACGGAGTATGCAAAGTCCAAACCTCCTCCGGTTTTCACAGAATTTAACTGAGTCACAGACCTACTGCATCCCACTGTACATTACTTGATGTGTGGAGTCATTAGTAAGGCTCATACTTTATAAAAGCAAAGATGACAAAAACAAACTCCATCTATTTTAAAGACCTTCTTATTTACACATTATCTCTAGGATCCTATCCACACATTAATCTTGTTTCTACCACAAACATGAAGCCTTTACCAAAGCTATCTGAACCCAAACTCACCATTATAAGGCAGTAGGTAAATGACCTTCAAATCCTCTATGCCGCCCCCATCCATAGTACCTAACAAGAGAATGTGACATGCGTCTTCCTGCAGAGACTTTACTTGATGTGGGATTGTATCCAGTATCTTGTCAATCCGGTGAGGAAAGAGCAGGTGACCAAAACAAGAATGAAAGGAATGCAGACTTAACATGTATACTTCTAAGAGTCCAGCTCCCACCTGTCTCCCTAAACATATCAAAGCGGATTTAAATGTGAAGAATACGTTTTAAAGACTTTTTTTTTTTCAAAGATTTTATTTATTTATCTGAGAGACTGAGCAAGTGAGACAGAGAGCAAGTGCACAAGCAGGGAGGGTACGGCAGGCACAGGGACAAGCAGTCCCCACCCTGAGGAGGAAGCCCAATGTGGGGCTCAAACCCAGGACTCTAAGATCATGACCTGAGTCAAAGGCAGATGCATAACTGACTGAACCACCCAGGCACCTCACGACTTCATTTTTTAGTAGCTGGAAAGAAAAACTCGAGAGAAAAATGCTAAAGAATTCATATGTCACTGAAATGGGCTTTCATAAGTTCCAAAGCTTACCCACTGAGATGACCATTTCCATGTATCGTTACATTCACTCTGAGAGTCAGACAATTAAGTGCCCACACTGGAAATGTCTGTGAGAAAAGACTGGAATAGATATAAATATGTATATAGGAAGATTCTGCAAATCACTCAGAAAGACAAAGAGGCAGCAGAGAAGGGAGAATGGTCTGAGAAACCCGAATCAGCTGTTCCTTCACACAGAAAAGTCATCAGCCACGGCTGGAAACCAAGAAAGGCAGGAAACACAGAAAGCAAATGATGCAGGTGCTCCTCAAAGAATGTGCAAAGAGGAAGAAAACAGGAAGGAGTATGTTCAGGAACGTAAGGATCCTTCACAGAAAAGGTGCGGCAGAAGTGCCTGTACTTTGACGTGGGTGCCTGCACCAGAAGCTCTGACTCAGCCTGGGGTCTTAGCACAGACTCCAAGGGCTATGGAGGCTTCAGCTCCCAGGGGCTTAGAGGCAGAGTCTGGAGTGTTGGGTGACTAACAGCATTTCCTGGCGGGCCGGCTGCAGCAGCAGCCAAGGACCAAGGGAAGGCAGCACATTACTGCACAGCAGAATGAGGCAGGGGGTAGATTTCTACCTCAGGCTGATTACGGGTATGGAATTAAATGAGTTTATCTCTGCAAAACATGGACACATAGTATGTACTATACAAATATCAAGTAATTCTGCAAAGGCGATAATGCCTATATATGTAATAATATATATTATTAGATATTATATTATATTATATTACATATTGTAATAATTTGTGCAGAAACAGGGTTTTTAGCTCATAATAGAGAGGAGTCAATATCTAAAGTAAAGTAACCCCTGTTACTGTCATATTCCTATCTTTACATGAAGAAAAAACAGTCACACCCTTTGACTTTGTCAAGATTTTTTGCTGTCAGTTACATTTATCTTTTCTATGGAAGTTTGCAGCAGAGAAAGTTTTCCTCCTAACAGTCCTATATGTGAATGTGGACATTTGGAAAAAAATGTTAACTATACCAGAGTAAAGTTAAGGTTCTCAGAATCACATTTACTTTTTAGTGTGTGTAGTAGGAATTTTAAGGTTGTTTTTAAAATTCAAGATTTTTTTTCATCAAAACAAACCTGTGCAAAGTTGTTAAGATAGTAAAGAACTGTTATAAGAAAAACAGAAAAAGTAACCAAACATAAAAGATTATCAGTGTGTGAAATTCTCCCACCTCGCTGCTGATACTAATGCAGTCTGAAATATCCACTCAGGGAAGCTTCTTTTTCTTTTCATTCATGAGTTTCCTTTGCATGAGTTTTTCACTGCAACTAATTCATTTCAGGAAGGACAGAACTTTAGATACACTGTCGGACGATTCGGGAATCCCTGTCATGATAACCATACAGAGACACCTGCTCGTCTATTTTAATGAGATATTTAAAAGACAGCCTTGGGGATTTTTATTGACGTAGCCATACTGCCATTTTTCATATCGGAAGCTGCTGGTTTTATGGTCAAGGAGGTATTTCAATTGCAGAGCACTGTTTTATCGGTAGATCAGATGATTATGACCTTCTTTCATAGTCTTACATAAAATAAGACTGTGAATGTGCAATAAAACTACAATTTTCATTGTTCCCCTCACCATGTTTTCTCTCCTTTCAATTGCCTCAATCATCAGAGATCAGAAACGGAAGGAGCTTGTCTTCCCCACCATCAGCATGCTCCTGAATTCTCTGCCTGCCCTCTTACACTTAACTTAAAATGTGCATCCTCACACGACATGGAATTTGAAAACCTATGAAAGCTAACCTTTCTCATGGCCAAAAATAATACCTATTTGAAAAACCAGAGCCTTATTCAACCTACCTTAGTTTCTTCTGTTTGAGAATTGTGACCACTACATTAAATATCTTAAATTTTCTTACAATCCTAAAATCTAATTATATGAGGTCCTTAATTTCAAACATTTTAAAGTATGGCTTTCTAATAGTTTCAATGCCTGTTTAAGCATACTAAATATGTTCTATCCATTTGTGACTTATAAGTAGTACACATTTATGAATCATCCCTTTGGGAGAGTTTCTAAGCTAAGTACTTTACAAATAACACCATGTAATTCAAGCAATCTATACAATTAGCATTACTAAGGAAAAATTGATATGTGTTAATTGAGGTTTACAAAGATATCAAATGGTATGCTCTTTTGTAAATTTAACAAAGTCAACCAGATTCTAGAAAAGACTTAAACAATATGCCATATGCTGCCTACTTATGATACACTGATTAAAGTAAATCACTATACACTTTATCTATATAGGACTGTCATCTTCTGACTTTAAACAATGCATAATCAGACACAGTACAGATTAGACATGGACACAGGCCTTCCTATATAAAGTGGCTCTAACATGCCCCATGTGCATCTCCACTAGGGCAAGTCCAACTAAGAGTCATGCAAGCCCCTCCCCCAGAAAAGCAGCACAAACCCATCACATACACCACATCTCCTGGTCATACAGTGCTGTAAAACTTCAGCTCCAAGGGAAATAGGATCTACCTTCTTTTAACAAGCAAACCAAAACATACCTAGTTATAACTTGCCGTGCAGTGGACAAGGTTCAAACAGCCCCTACTGCAGGTAAAGAGAAACTCTAGAGGACTCACCTAAGGGAAGGCTTAGCCATAACAGAACAGCAGAGAATACACTCTGAAACACCTCCCTAAGCACCAGGTCCAACGGAGTATAGGACCTCTTCTTGATAGAAGAATTCCTCATAGGAGCAGGGAAAAAACAGATTTTCCTAACAATGTCTTTCTCTCTCTCTCTCTCTCTCTCTCTCTCTCTCTCACACACACACACACACACACACACACACACACACACAAAGTAACTGAGAAAAATAGAGGAATCCCCCAAAAAAGAAGAGGAAGAAGTAATACCAGGGATTTACTCAATACAGAAATAAGAAGCCTGAACCAGAATTTAAAAAAAAAAAAAAAATTTACAAATAAAACAATGAACATAAGGACACTAGGTGGGCTTGAGAAAAACATAAAAGACACTAAAGAATCCCTTACTGCAGAGACAAAAGACCTAAAAATTGGTCAGACCAAAACAAAAAATGCTGTAACTCATAATGCAAAACTGACTAGATGCCATGACATGAGGATGGATGAAACAGAGGAATTAATCATTGATACAGAAAATAAAATTATGGAAAATAATGAAGCTGAAAAGGAAAAAAAAAAAGCACTGGATCACTAAGGTAGACTTAGGGAATACAATGACTCCTTAAAGCATAGTAACGTTTTTTATCATAGGCGTCCCAAAAGAAAAAAAAGAAGGAAAAGGGGGCAAAATGTTCATTTGAGGAAAATTTAACTCAAAACTTCCATAAGGGAAAGGAAACGGACATTAAAATCCAAGAAGCACAGATAATTCCCTTTAAATTCAACAAAGTCAGATCACAAAGACATATCAAATATACAAAATACACAGACAAAGGAAAAAATCCTGAAAACAAGGGGGAAAAGTTCTTAACCTACAAGGGAAGACAAATCAGGTTCCTAGCACATCTTTCCACAGTAACTTGGGAAGCCAGAAGACAATGGCAGGATATACTCAACATGCTGAACGTGGAAAATGAGCATCCAAGGATATTTTATCCAATAGGGCTGTCATTTAGAATAGAAGGATAATGAGTTTCCCAGACAAAAGGAGTTTGTGACCAGTAACCCAGCCCTGCAAGAGATATTAAAGGGGACTCTTTAAGTGGGGGAAAGAAAGACCAAAGGTAACAAAGACACAAAGACTAGAAAGAACAGAGAACATCACCAGAAACATCAACTTAACAGGTAGCACAATGGTACTAAATTCATATATCTCAGGATGGACTAAATTCTCCAACCAAAAGACATATGGTATCAGAATAAACACACACACACACACACACACACACACACACACACACAAGACCCATCTATACACTGCCTACAAGAACCTCATTTTAGATCTAAAGACACCTGCAGATTGAAAGTGAGGGTATAGAAAACTGCCCATCAAGCTAATGGATGTCAATAGAAAGCTTTAGTAGCCATACTTATATCAGACTAATTCTCTCTATTCTCTCTCAAATAAATAAATATTTAAAGAGAGTGGGCATGAGTAGGGGAGGGGCAGAGAGAGAAGGAGACAAGCATACTTCCCACTGAGTGCAGAAACCAACATGGGGCTCCATACCAAGACTCTGAGATCACGACCTGAGCCAAAATCAAGAGTCAGATGCTTAACCAACTGAGCCACCCAGGTGCCCTACACAAACTAGATTTTAAACTGAAGACTGTAACAAGAGATGAAGAAGGACATTAAATCATAATTAAGTGGTCATTCCATCAAGAAAATCTAGCAAATGTAAATGTTTATGATGGGTGCACCCAAATATAGAAATCATATAATAACAAATGTAAAGAAACTCATTGATAATAATACAATAATGATAGAGGACTTTAACATCCCATTTACAGCAATGGACAAATCACCTAAGCAGTAAATCACAAGGAGACAATTGCCTTGATTGACACACTTGACAAGATAGACTTAACAGATATACTCAGAACATTTCATTGTAAAGCAGCAGAATACACATTCTTTTCAAATGCACATGGAACATTCTCCACAATAGATCACATACTGGGTCACAAATTAGATTACAATAAGTACAAAAAGACTGAGATCATACCATGCATATTTTCAGGTCACACGATATGAAACTTGAAATCAGCCACAAGAAAAACTTTGGAAAGACCGCAAACTCATGGAGATTAAGGAACATGCTACTGATGGATGAATGGGTTAACCAGGAATTTAAATAAGAAATAAAAAAAATACACGGAAGCAAATGAAAATGAAAACACAACAGTCCAAAACCCTTGGGATGCAGCAAAGGCAGTCAGAAGAAGACAGTATATTGCAATATAGGCCTACCTCAAGAAGCAAGGAAAGTCTCAAATGCACAACCTAACCTTACACTGAAAGGTGCTAGAGAAGAAACAGCAAATAAACCCTAAATCTAGCGGGAGAAGGGAAATAATAAAGATTAGAGCATAAATAAACAATACAGAAACAACGACAACAATACAGCAGAACAGATCAACAAAAATATGAGCTGGTTCTTTAAAAGAATTAGTAAAATTGATTAAAACCCTAGCCAGACTTATCAAAAAGAAGAGAAAGGACTAAAATATATAAAATAACAAATGAAAGAAGAGAGAGCACAAACATCACCACAGAAGAGAGACAGTTATAAGAGACTACTAGGAAAAATTATATGCCAACAAAGTAGGAAATCTGGAAGAAACGAACAAATTCCTAGAGGCATACAAACTACCAAATCCAAAACAGAATGAAATAGAAAATTTGAACAGACCCATAACCAGTGAAGAAACTGAATCTGTAATCAAAAATCTCCCAATAGGGAAGGCTGGGTGGCACAGTTGTTAAGTGTCTGCCTTTGGCAGACAGGTCATGATCCCAGAGTCCTGGAACTGAGCCCTGCTTTGAGCTACCTGCTCAGAGAGAAGCCTGTTTCTACCTCTCCCATTTTCCCCATTTGTGTTCCCTCTCTCGTTATCTGTCAAATAAATAAAATCTTACAAAAAAAATCTCCCAACAAACAAGAGTTGGGACCAGATGGCTTCCCAGGGGAATTCTATCAGACATTTAAAGAAGAATTAATACCTATTCTTCTCAAAGTGTTCTGAAACATAGAAATGTAAGGGAAACTTCCAAACTCCTTGATGAGGCCAGCATTCCCTTGATTCTAAAACTAAAAACCCAACTAAAAAGAAGAATTATAGACCAATATCCCTGATGAACATGGATGCAAAAATTCTCAACAAGATAACAGCAAATTGAATCCAACATTAAATTAAAAGAATTACTCATCACCATTAAGTGGGATTTATTCCTGGGGTGCAGGTGATTCAATATTTACAAATCAGTCAGCATGCTATACCACATTAACAAAAGAGGGGCTAAGAAACATATGATCCTCTCAATATATGCAGAAAAAGCATTTGACAAAGCACAGCACACAGTCTTGACAAAAACCCTCAACAGAGTAGGGTGGAAAGTAAAAGAAACATACCTCAACATCATGCAGACCCCATACAAAAGACCCAAAGCTAATATCCTCAATGGGAGAAAGACTGAGAGCTTTTCTTCTATGGTCAGGAACAAGATAAGGATGTCTACTCTCACTACTACTATTCAACATGGTGCTGTTAAGTCCTAGCCTCAACAATCAGACAACAAGAAGAAATAAAAGGAAACCAAATCATCAAGGAAGAAGTCAGACTTTCACTATTTGCAGCCAACATGATATTTTATGTAGGAAACCCAAAAGACTCTGCCAAAAAATTGCTAGAACACACAAATTCAGCAAAGTCATGATACAAAATCAACATATGGAAATCTGTTGCATTTCTATGCACCAATAATGAATAACCAGGAAAAGAAATCAAGAAATTGATCCCATTTACAACTGCACCAAAAACAATAAGATACCTAGGAATAAACCTAACCAAAGAGGTAAAGGATCTGTATTCTGAAAACTATAGAACACCTGCAAAACAATTTTAAGAGAACACACAAATAAATGGGAAAACATTCCATGCTCATGGATTGGAAGAACAAACAATGTTAAAATATCTATTCTACCAAAACCATCCACACATTTAATCCAACACCTATCAAAATACCAGCAGCATTTTTCACAGGACTAGAAAAAATAATCCTAAAATTTGTATGAAACCACAAAAGACCCTGAATAGTCAAAGCAATCCTAAAAAAAGAAGAGCAAATCTGGAGGCATCACAATTCCAGATTTCAAGCTATATTACAAAGCTGTGATCATCAAGACAGTATGGTACTGGAACAAAAACAAATACACAAATCAATGGAACAGAATAGAAAACTCAGAAATGGACCCACAACTATATGGTCAATTAATCTTTGACAAAGCAAGAAAGAATAACCAATGGCAAAAAAGACAGTCTCTTCAACAAATAGTGTTGGAAAAACTGGACAATAACATGCAGAAGAATGGAAATGGAGCACTTTCTTACACACACACACACACACACATAAATTCAGAATGGATGAAATACCTAAATGTGAGACAGGAAACCATCAAAATCCTAGAGAACACAGGCAAGAATCTCTTTGACCTCAGCCATAACATCTTGCTAAACACACTGCCAAAAGCAAGGGAAAGAAGCAAAAATGAACTATTGGGACTTCGTCAAGACAAAAAGTTATGCACAAAAACAAAGAAACAAACAAAAACAAACAAACAACAACAACAACATCAAAAAACAGCTTCTTCACAGGAAAGGAAACCACTAGGAAGCCTACAGAATGGGATAATAGGAGAAGATATTTGCAACTGACATACCTGATAAAGGGCTGGTATCCATAATCTACACAGAACTTATCAAACTCAACATCCTCACAAAAGAAATAATGTAGTTCAGAAATGGGCTGAAGACACAAAAAGACATTTTTCCAAAGAAGACATCCAGATGGCCAACAGACACATGAAAAGATGCTCAACATCACTTATTATCAGCAAAATATATATCAATACTAAGTATTAGTCAGACAAAGACAAACACCATATGACTTCACTCATATGTGGAATTTAAGAAACAAAACTGATGAACATTTGGGAAAAGAAAAAAAGAGAGAGGGAAGCAAATCATAAGAGACTCTTAATGATAGAGAAGAAGTTGAGTATTAATGGAGGGAGGGAGGTGGGGGATTAACTAGACAGGTGATGGGCATTAATGAGGGCACTTGGTATGATGAGCAATGGGTGTTATATATAAGTGATAAATCACTAAGTTCTATTCCTGAAACCAATAATATACTATGTGTTAACTAACCAGAATTTAAATAAAAAATTTAAAAGAAAAGGAAGAAGAAAAAGAAAAAAATGAAAAGTACACATTTTGGAAAGGAAGAAGTAGTATTTCTACTCATAAATCACATGACCCTATACATAGATCACATAAATCCAAAGAACACATAAAACAGTTACTAGATCTAATAAACAAATTTATCAAAATTGTAGGGTATTTGTAGTGTAGACTAACACAAAAAAATCAGTTGCATTTCCATACAAAAGCAATGAATAATCCAAAAATGAAACTATGAAAGAAATTCTATTTATAATAACATCTAACAGAATACAATAGCTATGAATAAATTTATACAAAGAAATGAAAGACTTGTACACTCACTGAGAGCTGTAAACATTGTAGAAATAAATCAAGAATAAATAAATGGAAAGATCACCTGTGCTCAAGGATTAGAGATTTGCTGTTTTTTATATGAATATTCTACAAATCTACAGATTCAGTGCAATTGCTATTAAATCCTATCAGAAATGTAAAAAATCATCTTCAAATTCATGAACTTGGACTTAGCAACAAGTTCTTAGACATGATACCAAAAGCATGTTGAAAAAAAGATAAATAGGTAAACTGAACTTCATCAAAATTTTAAAATTTATGCATCAAAAGACATTACCAATAAAGTGACAAGACAACCTACAAAAAGGATAAAATGTTAGCAACTGAAATATTTGACAAGGATATAATATACAGAATATATAAAGAACTCAAGCTCAACAATAAAACAAAATGAAAGCTATCATTTTTGTACACCACACAATCAAGATAACAGAATGTTCATCCACCAGAAAGTTTCTTTGTGCTCCTTTTCAGAAAATCTGCCTCCCCCAACCTCAAGATATGTTTTCTTACTACTGATTAGTATTCTCTGTGATTTATTTCATATAATTGACTCATAGGGAATGAACTCTTGCATTTGACCTTGTTTTTCAACATGATGTTTCTGAGATCACTGGTTTTGTGCATGCCAGCAAATGTTCACTCATTCTCATGGCTGAATAGCATTATATTGTATAAGTATAGCAATGTTTTTTAAATCATTCTCCTGTTCCAATTTTGGAGTATCTGTACTTTGTGCCATTATTAGCAAGGCCACTATGAACACTTTTGTACATATTTTTTGTGATACCTGATTTTATTTCCCTTGGGCAAAAATTTTAGAGTAAAGTTGTTAATCATAGATAAGTATATATCTAACATTATAATAAAGTGCCAGAAACTTCTCCAAAGCTGCTTTATCATCTTCCATTAACAAAAGCAATGAATGAAAGTTCTAAATGCTCCTCATCATTACTAAATTGGTTATTTTCAGTTCTTTAACTTTGCCTTCTATGTTGGGTATTAAGTGTATTCAAATATAGTTTTAATTTGAATTTCTCCCATGACTAATAATGTTGAGTACCTTTCTATGGTTACTGACTTTTGTATATATATATTTTATTTCTCTTTTTGAGAGAGAGTGAGAGAGAGCATGAGAGAGGAGAAGGTCAGAGGGAGGAGCAGACTTCCCATGGAACTGGGAGCCTGATGTGAGACTCAGTCTGGAAACTCCAGGATTATGACCTGAGCTGAAGGCAGTCGCTTAACCAACTGAGCCACCCAGGTTCTCCGATTTTTGCATATACTGTGTATATATTTGTATATGTTTTTAAGTGTTAATTCAAGTTTTTAACATTTTTTAAAAATTTAAGTTGTTTTGCTTTTTATTATTACTGACTTATAGGGGTTTTTAAATATATTGTGAATGTAAGTTGTTTATTAAATTTATATACTAAAAGTGTATTCTCACAGTTTGTGGTATACTCTTGCATTTTTTCATCTTGGGAAAATATACAAACATAAAATTTATCACTTTAACCATTTAACATCATTTTACAAGGTATTCCCAATAGAAAAGACTTATAATTATTTCTATGCATTTGTCTTTTTAATAATTTGGAAAATAAATAGTGGAGCTACCAAAACAAAACAAAACAAAAGTAAGACCAGTGTTTGTATTGTCCATTGTGGTTTCTTTAACTGGAGATCTTAGTTTCTTCAAACAGCTTTAAACATGTCAACCTACTGCCTTTTAACCTCCATTTCTGATGGGGAATTATCTCTTAATCTTACTGAGAATCTATTATATGTGATTAGTTGCTTCTCCCTTACTGCACTAAAGAATCTTCTTTATCTTTGTCATTGGACAGTTTAATTATAATGTGTTTTGGTATGAATGTCTTTGAAGTTATGCTACTTCGAATGCACTAAGAATCTTGGATCTGTAGATACATGTCTTTCATTAGAATCAGGAAATTTAGGGCCTTCTTCAAATAATCTTTCTTACCCTTTCTCTCTCTGGTCTTCCTATAATGCATATGTTAGTATTCTTTATGGTAAACCATAAGTTTATTTCAATCTATTCACTTTTTTTTCATTCTTTATTTCTTTCTGCCCATCAGACCAGATAATTCAACTAACCAATATTCAAGTTCACTGGTTCTGTTTTCTGTCTCCTCAAATCTGTTAAAACTCCTCTCTCCCCCACAGAGAATTTTCCTCTCAATTACTGTACTTTTCAGCTCCAGAATTTCTTTTTGATTCTTTAAAAATGTAATCTCTTTCTGAACAGTCCCATTTTAATCATACACCATTTTCCTGCTTCCTTTTAGTTGTTTGCTTGTTTACCTTCAGCTTTTGGAGAATATTTAAAACATTTCTTTTAAATTCATCAAGACACAAGGCAGTCAGTTATAAAATAAGTGGAAGATTTGAACAGAATTTTCTCCAAAAAAGACACATAAATTGTCATTCAGCATAAAAAGTAATCCTCAACAACATTAGTCATTAAGGAAGTCCAAATAAAAATCACAAGGACATACCACTTCACAATTACGTGGATAGATATAATAGAAAAAGGGGAGGATTAAATAACAAGTATACTTGTTATATGTGTTTTGGTATGAATGTTTTATTAAAACAAGTATTAAAGTGTTAAACATGTAGAGAAACTGGAAAGAATATGAAATGGTGCAGCTTCCATAAGAAAAATGTTGGCAGTTCCTTAAAAAAGTTGAAAAAAGAAATTCAAGTAAAGACTTATATGATAATGTCCATGCCACATTATTCAGAATAGCCAAAGATGTCAACTGCCTATCAATAGATGAATAAACAAAAGGTAGTGTATATATACAATGGAGCATTATTTAGCTATGAAAAATAAAGCTCTGATACATGCTACAACATGGAAGAACCTAAACAGCATTATGCTAAGTGAAAAACGTTTGCCTCATGTAGTCTTGTATTTTTAAAATCCATTTATTTGAATGTCTAGAGTAGGAAAATCTATAGAGATAAGAAGTAAATTGTTGGTTGCCTAGGGTTGGAGGGCCAAAAATAGTGAGTTAGTATTTAACAGCTACCAAGTTTCTCTGCAGTGATGAAAATATTTTGGAAATATATAGTGGTTATACTTGCACAATATTTTGAAAGTAATTAATGCTACTGACTAATATACTTTAAAAACAACTAAAATGACAAATATTATATTACATATATTTTACCACAAACAAGTTTTTTTTCTTTATTTCCTCTTCATTTTTGAAGTGTATTTCTATAGGTGCAACATTCTAGGTTGAGCATTATCTTCTGGCAGATTTTTACAGAGGACTTACTGTTTTCTTTTTAATTTCATTCTTTCCTTTAAGAAATAAGCTATCTTTCTACTCATTGCTCTTTGAAAGATTGTGTTTACCTCTACTTCCACCCATTGGCTACACTTAAGATTTTCTCTTTAACATTTCATATTCATAATTGTATTATAAAGATCCCAACTACAGTTTTCTTTGTATTTATTCTTCTTGGTGTTTACATAAATCCTTCTTTCTCTGTAACTTTCACCAGTTCCTAAAACTCTATGGACAACATCTTCTCTTCTCTTCTCTTTTCTTCTCTCTTCCTGATACTTTAAACTGTGTGTGTGTGTGTGTGTGTGTGTGTGTGTGTGCATGGATGCACACTCGTGTGCACACTCATGTGCATATGTATGGGAAAGAATATATTTTCTTAAAAGTTTCAGTTTTTTGTGTTTTTATCAGAGAAGGTTCAACTTTGCACTAATGAGAAGATACTACTGGGCACACCTCATTAACTCCATCACAGAATGAACTCAGAGGGTGTGTTCCATGTACGTTAAGATTCCCACTAAACATAAAGGTACAGCTACATTCTGATATTTGGTAGGGTGGTGCTGTCCTTGGCTAATATAGCAAAGAAGTAAGTTACTCTACTGGAAGGAGTAATTAGGAACAGTTAGATCTGCTGTTCCATAATTGGGACAGGGAGAAATGTTGCTGTAAATCACTGATCTATTTGGTGTTTCTTAGTGTTTCAAACATGGGCTGATAACATTCAGGGATAAAGACCTGGGTCAGGTCCCCCACTGCAAGCCACCTAAATCTAAAGAAATGTTAACTCAAGGTAATGAGACTTAAAATAGAAACAGATTATGAACATTAGTCACAGCCTCAGGATCAGCTGCAGTAGCAAGAGTTCTAACTATCTTACTCAATCTCTTGTTGTGGGTTATGCCCTGAATTATAACTAACAATAATCATGTGGATTCTGGGAATTAATAGAGCAAACTTAATTTGAGAAGTGAGCTGATCAGTGCAAGGGGTAAACTACTACAAAATATGTTAGTATTTAAACTAGATCCCTTCATGTTCCTTTTCCTGGATGTGCAGGTCTATTCCCAACTTCTGCTAGCTTGTTTTCTCATGGCCCACATCTTCAAAATTTATCAGAAAGTAAACTTGGAACAAGTAGAACAACTTTGAATAAACACCTAGAGAGGCACTAAGAACTAGGATGATTGCTTGTAGTTAATCACTGACTATATGACAATGTAGCTTCCTTTCTTCAAGCCAGAATAAACCCTGTAGTCAAAATGATACTTTGGAGTTACTCCAAAATTGAGTCAAGACTGGGACTTCATATGAAATAACACCTTTGCTCTTCTTCTTCCTCTTCATTATTGTGCTTCTCGTCTCCCTTACCAGTTTCTCCTGGAACACCTTCTGAAAAAATTGCTCTCAGACACAATTTCATCTCAGTGTCTTCATCTCTTGTAGTAAACTGATCTAGGATGGCCAATTACATGATTTTATGTTGAAGTTATGTGATGAACTTTTGAGGAATTCTGTAACTTCATAAAGAAAAGATGGATAGCTAGGTATAACACCCCAGTTATAACTTGGGAGTTTAAGAAGAAATAATATTTTATAATATTTTATAAAATATATGTATTTTATAAAATATAAAATATAAATATAAAATAATATTTTACAATTTATTTATACTCTAAGTGTATCCTATGAGCAATATGAACTCATGTCACAAATTTTGGTAACTGTTAATTTAAAACATTAAAAAACAGAATAGTCATCATATACACAAATTATAAATTTCCCCTTCAGATGAGAGGAGGGAAATGACAGGGGTACTTTATTTTTTTAAAGATTTTTATTTATTTGACAGAGAGAGACAAAGTGAGAGAAGGAACACAAGCAGGGGTAGTAGGAAAGGGGGAAGCAGTCTTCCCATGAGCAGGGAGCCCAATGCAGGGCTCGATCCCAGGATCCTGAGATTAATACCTGAGCCAAAGGAAGATGCTTAATGACTGAGCCACCAACGTGACCTGCCAGGGCATTTTATAACAGATCTAAACATGAAGAACTCAATCTCTGTAACAGATCAAGAAAAAATAATTCTGGAATCTACAATGTACCCATCCATTTAGAATTCCCCCTTAGTTTAAACTTAAAGACTATATGCAGAAATGTTGTAGATATAGTTGTAGGGTTGGTACATACTGATGAGAAGTTGTTTCCATGGTAACCATAACCCTAACCTTGAAGAAGTGACTAGATTAAAGACATAAATTCATATCATAACTCAAATAAAGTTCACCGAAGTCCATGAAACACAAATGCAATGTGATCAACACAGCTGATATATTAAGAACATCATTTCTTTATAGGAGACTGAGGCACTCAATAAAAATTTAAAGCCCATCTGTGTTATACAGTCTATATTACTTCCTATCATTTTCAAAAAAATGATGCAATAAAAGGGATCTTAACTAGTCTTTAGAGTGTTATTTCAGAAATAGTATATAAATATGATTATGTTCCACCTATTTAACAAAAGCTTGTTTGGTGGCTACAACATTTTAAGTACAAAATAACAGGACTAAAGCATTGCTCAATATCATTGCAGAAGGCTAACTGTAAATTTTTAAAACATATAACAATAAATAATATAATTACTAGATTATATTATATGAAATAACTGCCTAATATAGTTAGTTCCCAAATAATTCTGGCATTTCCTGAAACTAGGATCTTCAAATTGAACATAATTAATTCCCCACCGACACAGCAGTAGAAGCTGCAGCACCAGTGATTGGAACAGCCATAACTGGAGTACCAGTACTGATGAAAATTATTAAAAGGGGTAAAATTCTACCAGTTTTTTTTTTTTTAAGATTTTATTTATTTATTTGACATCCAGGGACCACAAGTAGGCAGAGCGGCAGGCAGAGAGAGAGAGGAGGGGAAGCAGACTCCCTGCTGAGCAGAAAGCCAGATGCAGGGCTTGATCCCAGGACCTTGGGACGATGACCTGAGCTGAAGGCAGAGGCTTAACCCACTGAGCCAGCCAGGCGCCCCAAGTTCTACCAGTTTTGTCCCAGTTGAACTTGATAACATTTCCTTAAACAATGTTATGTGCTTTAATTGCCTACCAATCATGGGCAACACCTTCCATCTATGTTGAGCAAAACTTTTGGTTTATATAATTTAGAAAACATTTTTTACAGGAAAACAAAACAAAACATACACACACACACACACCCCAAAAACGAAAGAACTATCTCCTCTGTTTGC
Organism: Mustela nigripes; assembly: GCF_022355385.1. Lineage (NCBI taxonomy): Eukaryota > Metazoa > Chordata > Mammalia > Carnivora > Mustelidae > Mustela > Mustela nigripes. The sequence goes on from NC_081560.1 coordinate 123,753,779, forward strand.
CAGGGAAAGATGAAGCATACAAATAAGTCTAAAATACTTTCCACAACTAAGCTAGATATAGAGATTATAATTTAACAATAAAAATAATTTCAAAATCAGTCAAACAGAGAGAATACCTGAAGTTTAGACAGGTTCATATTATGATGGGTCTGCAGGAATAGGTCTGTCATACAATATCTGAGAATATAAAAACCTCAATTCACAAATGACTATCGTGTTTTGATTGTTATGTTGTTATGATGGGCAAACTACTAAAAAAATATGTAAAGCTAATATCAAAAAGATGAGAGTTTGGGGTATTCACAAAACAATATAGCATTTTTGATGCATTATGTGATTGATAAAATAAAATCTGTGATTTCCTAATGACAATTAAGGATAATATCTATCCATAAGTATTTCCATTTTTTTTTTTTAGGCACAAAGTATATAGTGTCAATTATATGTTAAGAAATTGTGGGTCAGATTGCTTAAAATTCTCCAACAAATCAATCAACTAAAGCAGCTGTATTGAATTATATCCTTTTATTCTACGAGGAATTCTTTTGGTTTTTCTTTATCAAGTTTTCTTAAATTTGGGCATAACTACAATATTATTAGATTAGATTATTATTATATATATTAAATTTGTATTTTTTTTCAGCATCTTTCAGTTAGAATGGTGGAGCTAGCACTACAGTAATGAGTAAGGGCAGAGACAACTCATGCCTTTGCTTCGTCAGTGCCAGGCATGCCCAGCTAGGGAAATTAACAAGTTAACAAGATGGAGAGTGATGGGCCCTGGAACCAGGATGCTAGCCAGTGGGCTAACCTCAGCACATTTTCTCATGTTGAGGACAGGGATGAAAGGGGGAAAACAGAAATACCAAAAGCTTTTTAGGCCTCAGCTCGGAATTGGCACACTGTCACATGGGCCTTTTTCCTATCGCTATCGGCTGAAGCAAATCATGACAGATTCAATGGGAAGAACCAAAAACCATGTCACAAGGGCTATGAACATATGGAAATATTTGAATAGATTCAAAATGGTAACATTGTCTGAATAGTCTTGGGGCCTAACTCCAATTATTCACTTCCTGGGCTGGAAATGATACATTGAAGCATACATCCTCTAGCAAGACTCAAACATGAGCTGGGAGCAGCTGCTACTCCATGGGTTGGATCACATCAAAATCCAGGACAGGAAGTTGTGATGTTTACGACCACTCTGGGAAACAAGCTTCCACAGGTCTGTTTTCTCTTCAATAATCATCTTGGACCTCACCACATAATTCCTTATGGTTGTTTTCTGATATTCATTCTAAAACATAAAACACTATCTCTTAATTTTATCTCTTTTGAAGTTAAAAATATATTTCCTTTAAAAATTATTTTATAGCTGTGTCCACAAATTAGAATTGGCTTCAAAATGGAATTGCCAAGTCTGCACCCTTCCCAAGGAAGGTATCTATAACTGGCAGAGGATGGAAACACAGCAACGTGAGACCACATCCCCCTTTTAGTACTATTCAACAAGTCCAGTCACATTAATAAGGTTTGATGAGTGTGGCTCACTTAACAAGTAAAACTGTTGAATGTTCCTTGATTTTAATTGGGGGATAGAAGGTGTCAAGTATAAGAATCATTACTTCAAGATGCCTATTATTCACGCATCTCAATATTCTTAATCCAAATGCCTGAAATACAAAATTTACATTTCCATTATAGCTGGTCAGAAGAAATCTCAAATCAGGCCAAAATGTATAAAGAAAAAGAGGAGGAACAGAAAGGGAGGATGAGAGCTAACTGCATTCTTAAGAAGTCTGATATTTCCCCTATTTTTCAATATCATCATTTTCTGTATTAATTGAGCACATGATACTTTCCACACACTGTGATACCTATTCATAAACATTACCTTAATCTTCACAAAACATAAGATATTCAAAATTGGAATAAAGGTGCCAATAACACACATTTCCACCACTTATAAAAAGAGTCAGTGAAGGTTTCATTATACATCCAATTATTTACCAGTAATCATCAGTAATCTTAGGTTCATTCAATAACAGAATTCAACAGAGCAAAACTTGTGCTCATCTTCATTAATTTTATGATCTATATAATGAGAACCTGGTTTAATTTTTCTCTCATTATTTATCTTCTTGCATAGATTACTTCTGTTCCTCCATGGATACCCTCCTTCCTCCACTAACTGGTAAGACACTTAAACCCTGACAGAGCCAGTGGAGACATGGATCTGGGAGCATCATAGAGACAGAGCGGGAATCCTCGGGCCGCCCGTCATCCAGTTCTCCCTGAGGTCCGCAGCGGCTTCAGCTGTGCTCCCATCCGTGCCAGGTCCATATCACTCTGGGTGTGAATTTTCATTCCAGTTTGCATCTAAATACTTCAAACATATTATACAGGATTATTGTTCTTTTCAGTCCTGGTTTGTTCAGACTTGCTCACATTTACTGCTGTGTTTCTCTGCATAAATTAGCACATTCTATACTTCTTCCTTTTGGATCCATTTCTTTGTATTGAAGAAAATACCCAAAAAGCCTTTTTTTTTGAGTTTTTGGGTGTGGTAAGATCTTTGACATGTCTTCATCCCACTGTTATTCATGGAATATAATCTGGCCAGATACAGAATTTGAGGGAAGGAAATATTATTCCTAACAATTTTGAAGATACTCCTCCAATATATTCAGCTGTGAATGAAGCCATGAGAAGTTTGCTCCCAATCCAGGTTTTGAGGGTTGATATAAGTGATGTGAGTCCAGATATATAAGCTTAGTTATTACGAGTTTGAACACCTGTCACCAATGAAAGGCACACACCATTGCCCTTCTTTAAGTCAACAGTCATATGGATATATAAAATACACACATGCACACCCATGTACTTTGGGTGGAATCCAAAAAGAATGAATTTTAGAGATAAGCTCATCTAGAGTTTAGTATTTCTTCCACATTAAGATACATTTCGGCAAAATTCTCCAGTTTGTAGTTATTTGTTCTCTATGTAATTCAGTTAACAACCAGTACGATAGTTAATGTGTGGGTGTGGGGCCCAGCAGTGATCTACTCCTGTGTCCTGCAGTGGCCAGGACCTGGCAATGCCAGCTGAGTGTTCGAACCCAGGGTCACTGCAGTGATAATGTACACCAGCCAGTAACTCTGTTTCTCTCCTCTGTACCTCCCCACCTCAGACTGGATCCAGCTTTGCTGAGAGACAGAGTGGGCAGACATACTGATCCAGGTATGAGGTCCCAGGTGTTCCTGGGCTCAGGAGAATCTGCATGTGTGCCATCAGGGGAGTAAGCGCCTGCTTTTTCCGTTGTCTTTGGTTACTTATTAAAAAGCAGATTAGTGGGGCACCTGGGTGGCTCAGTGGGTTAAAGTGTCTGCCTTCAGCTCGGGTCATGATCCCAAGGTCCTGGGGTCTGCTCCAGTGAGAGCCTGCTTTCTCCTCTCTCTCTGCCTGCCTCTCTGCCTGCTTATGATCTCTTTCTGTCAAATAAATAAATAAAACCTTAAAAAAAAAAAAGCAGATTAGTGTGCCCACTAACAAGTGGATATAAGATAAAGAATTTTCTATTTTTCCTATGAAATTCATTGATGTATTTCTCAATGCTTTGTTGTGAGTAGGTAAATAGCAATTTAATACAAAGACCTTGGAGGTTTCACTAACATTCACCACTTATGCTAAAACCGGTCTGGTACACAGAAAATTTAATCTCCATGTGACTTGTTATTTAAAATTATATTTTTAAAAAATGATTTAACACTGAATCCTCATTTCCTTTATAACAACTTGAGAAATGGTGTATTTCAAAGTGATTCCATGGAATTATCACTACTCCGTGTAGAGGACAGCCTATAGTTCATCTGTCAATGGGAAATTACTCATTTGCTGGGGGCTGTATCCTCTCAATAATTTTAAGACAGCCTAGGATAAAACATGATCCTATAAGTAAATTACTGTTATTTAAACAGAACTAGAGAATAAATTTAATGTGGTTGGTGACACTGGCCTCAGATGCAATACACAACCAACTTTTTTTTAGTAAAAGGGTATGGATCTGCTCTGTCTAGAAAATAGCTAGTTTTAAGGAAATCAACTGAAAATAACTAAAATAAAAAATTATAAGCTGATGTTATTCAGTTACTTTTCCTAATGAACTTGGTTTTTTAATTTAAAAGTGATGTATTTGTCAATTTTTTCTTTGGAGGAAAACTGAGAAGATCACTCTGGAAGTTTCATATGTGGGGTAAGTAAAATTTAATTTCCAATTTACATGTGACACCTACTTCCCAGTAGTTAAATGTACCAATTCTTAAAATGAGACTTAAACTCCTGAATATCTTTCAAAAATGGTTTAATGTGCTAAGTAAGAGCTTGTTTGCAGACATATAAATAAAAACCAGCAATTAGATTTCCCATGGAGATCTGGAGATGGCATACAGAAACAGCATCTCAGAAGGGGAGGAAAAGAACCGGTCATCAGCCTCAAATATTAGACACTTAAAGGAGAGGATGTATTGGGTCTGCCGCATTCTTCAACCTTCAGTGACACTGTGTCCATGTGATGAATCTCTCTGGCAAGAAGGCCATCTGCTGTGTGGCTGGGGGAAAGCAGTTAAGGCAGATCAAAATGCATCCTGGCCCTATGTCCACATGTTGGCCACCCAGGGTGCAGCTCAGGGAGCAAGAGTCAGGCATCATGGCTTCGCACAGCAAACTCTGGGTCACTGTAGGAAACATGACAGAGACCCTGGCACCTGGAGTGTACTTGGCCCAAACAGCCTGTGCCTATTTGGGAATGAAGATGGGGCAGATCAAGGATGTCATCTCCACCCCTTCTGACTGCACCTGCAAAATGGGACATCACCATCTGTGAACCTGACTCCTCAATTACTGCTTTCTGCTATAAACTGTATTTGTGTAAGCCAAAATAAAAAATAAACACCCAGCAAATACACTCACATTTGGTTGCATAAAAACGCTAAAACTTGCTGGGTAGAAAAAGACACTGGATAAATGGAAATTACATAAATTTGTCTTAGCATATGCTTGAAAGTCAACTCACATTCTATTAAACCAGACAACTAGTATACACCATCATAAACACCATCTGCTTTCATGAGCAAAACCACAGAATACAAGGCCAGCTTTTGGACACTTAAGTGGCATCAGAAATGCAGACATTACAAGGATTCCATTTTTTCTCTTACAAACACATAGGTAAGGTAGAATTGTAACTGCATTGGAGAGGATAGTAACTTTCTTTACTTGCTTGCTTTCTTCCACAAAGCATTTCCCAGTGTTGGGGTCAGATGACAGAAACTGGAAGAACTAAGTCACTGAGTAGACATTCTTACTCTAACTGAACATCCATGCAGTTAAACATGCTGAGATCTTTCTGGACTGAATCAATGCAGGTGGAGTCAGACAGACATGTATGTGCTCCATCTGTTTTGGTCCAACTGCTGAGGTGAGCCTCAGGAGATGTGGGACTAAGCTAGAAGGACAACACTCCCATTGTTCAGGGGCAGAACAGGTAGCAGACTATAAAGAGCTGCTCAGGGCACAGGGAATGGCAGATGGCAGATGGCAGAGGCATGCCCATGCCACATACTGAGCAAAAGAACAGAAACTCAGATTGAAGAAAATATGTCTCTCACACAAAGCAAGAACATCAAGGCAATCAGTCCCTACAATTGTATTAGTAATAACTTCTCCAGGACAGTAGTCTGTCCAGAATATACACACCTATGTTTTATAACATTATCAACTTTCTTTATTTTTTTTTAATATTTTATTTATTTATTTGACAGACAGAGATCACAAGTAGGCAGAGAGGCAGGCAGAGAGAGAGAGGAGGAAGCAGGCTCCCTGCAGAGCAGAGAGCCCGATGCGGGACTCAATCCCAGGACTCTGGGATCATGACCTGAGCCGAAGGTAGAGGCTTAACCCACTGAGCCACTCAGGCGTCCTTACCAACTTTCTTTAAACTACTGATTTGATCTGCAGTTTTTTTTTTTTTTTTAATATAATTTTTTATTTTTATCACTCGGCATCAGGGAAATACAAATCAAAACCACAATGCGATATCACCTCACACCAGTCAGAATGGCTAAAATCAACAAGTCAGGAAATGACAGATGCTGGCGAGGATGCGGAGAAAGGGGAACCCTCCTACACTGTTGGTGGGAATGCAAGCTGGTGCAACCTCTCTGGAAAACAGCATGGAGGTTCCTCAAAATGTTGATCTGCAGTTTTTAATGCAAACTATGGGATGAAAATACATGAAAGCATCTCTCTTTCTTTTCAGGCTATTCATCTGCTGAGTCATTGGCTCTATGAGAAGAGAAAGAAAGAAAGATAAAAAAGAAGGGAAAGGACAGGGAAAAACATATAAAAGGACAGGAAATGGAGAGACTGAGGAAGGAAGGCAGTGGGAGGAGAGAGGGGGAGTGAGGAGAGAGAGAAGCAGATTCCCCAATGAGCTCAGAGCCCCGCATGGGGCTCCATCTCATGACCCTGAGATTACAACCTGAGCCAAAAATCAAGAATTGGTCACTTAACCAACAGAGCCACCCACGCATCCCAAAATATTTTTATTAAATATGTTCTTGGAAAATTTCCTGGCCAATCATGGTTTTCTTAGTTAAGGAAATAATGCATGAAGCACAGTGTCAGGACTATGAGGCCACTGCTCACGGCCTCAGATGCAGGCACAGTGCCCAGCTGAGTACAGTTCTGTCACAGTTAATCCTCTTACTGGGAAGAGAGCTGAAGGGGAGAACTAGACTTCATAATGATCTTGAATTGATAAAAGATCATTGGCCTTCAAAATGGCCTTCAAAAGCATGCTACATCCAAGTCTTCCCACTGAGGAGGGGAGGAAGAGAAAACAAGCTAACAGCGGCCAGAGACATGAGCGGCACACGAGGCTCTGCATCTTACCATCAGTGAGCCACTTACCATGATGAGCCTGAGGCTGGGCCAAGCAGGCTTGATCATTCGCATATGCTTAGGAAATGCCTGCATACAGTAGGAGCAGCTTGTCAGAAATGCTGAAAACCAGGAAAAATGAAGACGGCACACTAACAATAATAATTGAGAATTTTTCATGAAATATTTTTGGGTGATTCTTTCGTCCATTTCTTTGTATATATGTTTGTAGACACACCTAGTTATTTTTAGTAATTTCTAACATACAGTAAGACTAAATAAAAAATATCTTTAAAAATAATGTTAGGATTAGAAATAATATCTTCTTGTATACATGTTTTTGGAAACAAACTATTGGTCTTCATGACATTTGAGAATCACAGGAAAGAAATATTTCTTTTCCAATATTTATTTAAATTAGTAAAATAATATATCCTTTGTAAGAAATGGTGTGAATACATCCGTGGGCTTTCATATTAATGTGATGCTATTTTCATTCACTGACTGCAAAACTCATGCTTGAAATAAAGCAACAACAACAGCAACAAAAAACACAGTCCTCTTACTGGGAGGAGCACAGACTATCCAGAAAAGGGGACTTTATATGAAGATAGATTTTAAACTTGTTTTTTCTACCATTTCTTCCTTAACTGAGGAGCCAGAATAGCAGTGAGTTAGTCATCTTGTTAAGATCCCCATATAATGGCACCTTTTAATCTTTTTTCTTAATATAAACAGTACTCTTTCTAGGGTAACACGTCTCATTCCCATTCAGAGACCCTTTTTGGAGCCGATGCAGTATTTATTATAGATAAAGTTCCCAAACCCTAATGCAGATCTAGGCAAGCACACACTTGATACTGGAACACTGGAATGATTTATGCTGTACACTGTAGTGAAAGGATTTTCTTGCTTGCAAAAGTAGAATAGAAGAAGACTTCATACTTGTTAAGCCCTTAGATTCCAAGCACCATTCATCTTCCGTCTCCTTTAATCCTGAAAATACTCCTATTTCTATTATCTGTCAGAAATCAGATGGCCAGAAGGTTAAACAGGCTGCGTAGCACAATATGCAGTATAAAGGACATAGAAGTTCTCCAAAATCATGTTTGCAGAATTACAGATACCAGTGAATCACACAATGTATACTAATAGGAACTTTTTTTCTTAGATAAGCATACATTTGACTTAACCCACAGATTAATTTCCCTCTAACAAAGCTCATCACATATTCCCAATGCTGATTCTGTCATCTTCAAAGGAATCTGATTTTTTTATATGATTTTTTATATGATTTTTTATATTTTTTTAAAGGCTGAATAACTTTTTTTTTTGTAGATAGCAAATCATATGTAAATATAACTTCCCAGAGAAATGAGGAAAACAAGCCATGAAACAGTCTAAATATTAAAACAAAATGAACTTTTTTTTTTTTTTTTAAAAGATTTTATTTATTTGACAGACAGAGACCACAAGTAGGCAGAGAGGCACGCAGAGAGAGAGAGAGGAGGAAGCAGGCTCCCTGCAGAACAGAGAGCCCGATGCGGGGCTCGATCCCAGGACCCCTGGGATCATGACCTGAGCCGAAAGCAGAGGCTTTAACCCACTGAGCCACCCAGGCGCCCCCAAAATGAACTTTTATACCTAAACCATACACGTGGTAAATTCAGGAGCAGTGAAGTCACTATGACATATCTCTCCAGTATCCTGTGAAATATAAACTGAAGAAAACAATGCTCTGGAATTGCCAGGACATAATATCAAGTTTTTTGGTGATGTCTGTAAATCAGCCATATAAAAACAGCAAACCGAGTAGGTAAACGTGACAGCACACGCGTGTGCTGCCAGCCCCACGACCAAGGTTCCACGACCAGCTAAGGGAGCTGCTACCTCACTGGAACAGGACAGCATCACAAGTGCATCCAGACGCACCCATGCCTCCGCTAGTATAGGGGGGACATTCTTGAAAACAGACTCATGAAGAGACTTTTAGCGCTTAAATATCAGAAAATGAGTTTTGTTCTATCAAAAATATTTGAATAAAATTAATAATAAGAAAATATGAACCACACACACATATACCGACATTATAAAATTTTAAGTATTTTATTGTATTGCTATTAAACATAAAAAACCATAAATAGATACATAATTTTTTAAAAATGAGATTAAAGCTAAGTTTTGCTCAATTTTGCTTAAACTTTTCTAATTTAGAATGATACTATTTCCCAGGACTTTCTGTTCTTTCAAGTGGGAGGGTTTTGTTCTGCCATCCTTTAATCTATTCAGATCAGAAGTTGGATCAAGTGACAATTAAACACCTGTGCTACAGAGCTTTGTGCTGATTCAATGTGAAAACTCCAGATTGGCCACACATACTCATTAGAACTAACGAGAACGTCACAATTAATCCCTATGTGCCAGGATGGGTATTGCTCCCTAGCGTTCACTAGCTCTTAAATTGTTCTCATTTCTTACCTGTTGTGCCACCTGCTAATAACTGAATTATGCCATCTGCTTCTTGCACACACTTAAAGAGGCAAGAAAAGAAGGAGCGGTTTCTCACATGGAGCATTCAGCCACAGTATATGCTAGAAATAGATAAAAAACTGTTCTAACATTCTTGTCTGCTGCTGTTTTTTGTAGTCAACATTAACAGACGGAATTCTTAAAAATGTTTATTCATTCTGCAAATACACTTTACACATTAAAATTCCTACATCTGAAATTTCCCCTGGGTGAAGGAGTTACCCTGTGTAAGAGATGAGGCAAAAGTTGGTTAATAGAAGGACTAAATCTACTCCTACTAAAAGTAAGGAAATACTTTCAGGGTCAGAATATTTACTCCATTTTTATGAAGTATTTGTTTTGTGATTTACTTGATTCCATCTTTGTCTTTCATAACAGAAAAGCCTCATGAAGATTAGAAGGAATAGCATCTCAGATCATTACTTCTCCCCTAATGCTTGACACAGGGTCAGGTTCAGAGTAGGTATCGACAATGTTTTCAACTTCGGCATGTAATCATAGCAAAAAATGTTTTTTACATTAAAAGTGTATACTGTGGTGATACCTGGTTGGCTCAGTCAGTGAAGCATCTGCCTTCGGTTCAGGTCATGATCCCAGTTCCTGGGATAGAGCCCCACATCGGGATCCCTGTTCAACAGGGAGTCTGCTTCTCCCTCTGGCCTCTGCCACTCCCCCTGCTTGTGCTCTCTCTTTCTAATAAATAAATAATCTTTAAAAATATGTATACTGTGACTGAATGATGCTTCCAGGAAGCACTTGGTAGGCCTGGATACTACTTGGGGAACCAGAGCTCCCCCATGAACAGCAGACATCTAGTCAAAGGTATTAAGAGTTCCAGAAACAACACTGCTTAAAGAGAAGAGAGATTCCAGAGAAGCAAAAAGGGTTCAGAGGAGTTCTGAGCATAGACAGCTGGCCTGGGAGGCTTCAGTCCACCCCAGGCACTGGCTGGAGGATGAGTTTTGGAGTTGGTCTGTCCAACCATCACGTGTTGAGCTGGGAAAGAGGCTGACTGGACACAAAAATTTGTCAAACCTCTGAAAAACAAAGCGGCCTGAGGGCCTCCAGGAGCCCAGGCTTGGAAGGCTGGCTAGATGCTGGCCTGGAGTACCACTAGAAGGTAAAGCCCGAGAAAGACAGGACAGTGAATCAGATTTCCAACCACTTTTCTGTCTGAATGAGTGAGTAGGACCTGCCACCTTACTGTAGCTTAACTTGCATATCTGTGATGAAAATGATGATTGAAACATTTTTCAGGGGCTTACTGTCTACTTTTGTACTTTTATTTATTATTTTTTAAGAGTTTATTTATTTATTTGACAGACAAAGATCACAAGTAGGCAGAGAGGCAGGCAGAGAGAGAGGAAAGGAAGCAAGCTCCCTGCCGAGCAGAGAGCCCAATGCGGGGCTTGATCCCAGGACCCTGAGATCATGACCTGAGCCAGAGGCAGAGGCTAAATCACTGAGCTACCCAGGCGACCCTACTTTTGTACTTTTATATAATTACTTCTTATACAGTGTTTGAGTTTTTGCCTGCTGTTAATTAAATAAAAGGTTCTATGTAATACATGTTGACTTTTATAAAGGGAGAGAAAGCCAAAAAACAAAACGGATACATGACAAAGACTATAAAAGTCCTACAGAATACTATTACTCATGAATATTGATGGAAAATCCTATCTTGTATGAAGTATAACAAAACTGATTCCAAAAAGAAGGTAATGAATCATGACAAAGTGGAATTTATTATACAAGGGGTTTAATATTAGAAAATTAATCTTTGTGATTCAACGTAAGTAAAAAAAAGAAAAATTAATTAATCATTAGGTAGATTTCAAAAATGTATCTGACAAAATTCTAAGTTGACAAACTCAGAATAATAATACATTGTTAATAGGATAAAAATGTATCTACAAACATCTATAAAAAACCCACGCTAGCCTATGAAATGATGAAGAAATTTCTCCTCAGAACAGGAATACAAACAAGGACTCCTGTCATCATAATGTCAAGGAAAAAAAAGAACATTTAAAGAGAATACTACTAGGGTCCCTGGGTGGCTCAGGTGATTAAGCGTCTGACTCTTGGTTTGGGCTCAGGTTGTGATCTCAGGGTCGTGTGTTTGAGCTCTGGGTCAAGCTCCATGCTCAGTGGGTAGTCTGCCTGGGCTTCTCTCTCCCTCTTCCTGCTACCCTCCACCCCATACACGCACACTCTCTTTCTCTCTAAAATAAATAAATAACTCTTTTAAAAAGTAGAGAGTACTACTTAGCACTAAAGCTATCACAAATTTAGGAGTGACTCCAACAAATATCCCCATTTATCTCTATACACAAAAATGTGAAAAATATATTATTTAAAGAAATTGTTCAAAAAATAACCTTAAAAAAAGCAGATGCTATGATCGTGGATTAAAGGTCTCACTATAGAAGGTTTATCATCTCCCTCCTCTAAATTGTATATTTTGAGAATTCCAAATAAAATTCAATAGGGTGTGACTACATGTGTATATGAATACACAACTTCATTTCTAAAATTCGAACCAAGGGATCTATTAATAGTGATAAAAACAACAACAACAACAACAAAGAACTGTGCAGAAAAGAACAAGTCATGTACTAGGTATGCAGCCTGAGTCTGACCTGTGTTAATCCTGACAAACTGTGACGGGCAGAGGGACAGAGGACGTACAGCAGTGAAACTACACAGATAATTCACACTTGGACCGCATACAGTCAGTCATGAGAAATACAACGAACATGACACTTCAATGCAATAAAAAGTTCTGTCATAGTAACAAGTGGTACTGAGCTAGCTGGACATCACTATGGATAAATACGTGAGTTCTGATCATCAGTAGGCATCAGGAAAATACAAAATAAAGCTGCAGTACAATGCCACCACGTGGAAAACAGCATGAGCACAGTAGAGACATCAGTAAATACCAAGTTCTGACAACCATGGAGAGCAAGCAAGGACCCCTTACTGCAGACAGAATGCTACATTCCTAGAGCCACTCTGGAAAGCTTCCAGTAAGGACAAGGATGAACACATCCACACCTATGGTGCAAGAGTGTGACTGCCGCGTACAGGCTCCCCTGTAATACTAAACCCATGTAACACAGACATGCATGCAGGTACACTGGGAGTGTGCACATCTGTAGTTACTGCCAATAGCTCCAGTGGTAAATCTCACAGATGCCTGTTACAGAATGGGTGCATGTATATGGACTCCTCATGAAGTGGGTTATCAGATGGCAAAGAAAACAAATGAATGGGTGGCGCTTCCCAGCACCAGCATGGACTCCCGTCACAAGCAATATGCTAACAGAAACACACCCCCCATCCAGGGTTCCAGTCCCCTAGGAGGACTGGGGCTGGAAGCAGAGGGTCCTCCTGACACCATCGTCAGAGGGGTGTCAGGAGCCTCCCGCTGCACCACACACCCACCTCACTCACCTGCATCTGCACATACACAGTCGTTTCATCACCTCATGTCCTCACAACAAGTACAATAACATAATTAGAAAGAAAGAGCAAGGGACCACATCCACGTAACTGTTATTACAGCCTACTGCTCTATTTATTAGTCACAAATTAAACTGTATCACAGGTGTGTACATATGGCAAAAACAGAACACATGCAGGATTCCATACTACCTGTGGTTTCCAGCATCCACCAGAGGTCCTGGAACGTATTGCTGTGGGTAAGGAGAACCACTGTACAGTGACACCAAAGAAGGCCTCAGGTAGGATGCTGATTATATCAATTTTTAAATCACACAAAAAAGAGAAGTGCTTTTAGATGTCAGGACAGTCTTTACTTGTGTGTAGATAATGAATAGAAGGTGACGGGAGGGGGACTTCATGACTTCTATATAGTATGGCATTACACAATCATTCTACTGACCTTTAATCTAAGACACTGTATGGCTGGATGTAGGTCTACCGATTTTTTTTTAAGATTTTATTTATTTAGTTATTTGACAGAGACAGTGAGAAAGCACAAGCAAGGGGAGCAACAGAGGCAGAGGGAGAAGCTGGCTCCCCACTGAGCAGAACTCGATACCAGAACCCAGGATCATGATCTGAGCCAAAGGTTCGGCTAAACCAAATGAGCCATCAGACACCCAGGTCTACCATTTTTTCCTGTGTATTCTGTTTCTACCATCCCTGTTATTCCTCTTTTTTTCTCTTTATTCCCTTCTTGCCTGTCTTCTTTTGTATGATATGAATATTTTTAGAATTCTATTTTTCTTTGTTATTTTTTCCCATAACATATTGCATTATTTTAATACTAATGGATACAGACAATTTTACATTTGTCCAAACCCAGAGAATGCATTAAAGCAAGAGTGATTCCTAAAGTATAGTAAGGACCTTGGATGATGATGTGTCATCATACAGCCATCAGCTATAACAAATGCACTGATGCAGTGCAGAGAGTTCTGCTTGTGGTGGGGAGCGGGGGCCATACGGCAAATCTCCATACCTTCCTCTTAATTTTATCATGAAGTTTTAACTGTTCTAAAAATAAAGTCTCTATATTGAAAAAAAATTTTTGCTAAACAAGCAAAATTAGTCTAGATTATAAATAGGATTCCCTAGATAACAGTGCAGATTATACTAGTTATAAAATGTTAAAAAGACATTAGCTAACATGAGTATTTACCAAATGTGATATCTTATAAGCTTAATTTATTGAACTATATTATTTTATTACTCAAGGAACCTCTAAGATAGGTAAATATTATCATTATCACTTTATTTAAATAACTGTAAGAACAACAAAATAGACAAACCCTCGGGAACAGTTATTTCCTCAACTTGACTCACAGAGCTAATAAATTATAAAACTTGGATTTAAAATCAGCATTCTGCTTTGATAATATATTTTCTTACATATAGCTAATTAATTAAACTACTCAAAAGAGTAAGATTTACAAACCAATTTATGAGCTCACTCATCATTTACCTTATTAGCTATAAACACATAGCTTTAGTCATCCTACATAACTGGGGATTCTTCAAAACTCAGTTACTTAAAAAAGACACTTGGTCGTATGATATAATGTCCATTAGGTAATTCAGAGAGTAATCACACAAAATTTTTTTTTCATAAATATAATCTGACAACCAATAATATGATGACCATCTGTTTCAAAGATGAAGATAAAGACTCCACCCTCAAACTACTAGAACTCATACAGCAATTCAGTACTGTGGCAGGATACAAAATCGATGTACAGAAATCGGTTGTTTTTTTTTTTTTAAATTTTATTTATTTATTTGACAGACGAGATCACAAGGAGGCAGAGAGGCAGGCAGAGAGAGAGGGGGAAGCAGGCTCCCTGCTGAGCAGAGAGCTGGATGTGGGGCTCGATCCCAAGACCCTGAGATCATGACCTGAGCCGAAGGCAGAGACTTTAACCCACTGAGCCACCCAGGTGCCCCTCGGTTGTTATTTATATGCTAACAATGAAAATATGGAAAGGGAAATTAGAAAACCAATTCCATTTACTCTAGCACCAAGAACCATAGGATACCTGGGAATAAACCTAACCAAAGAGGTAAAGGATCTGTACTCAAGGAACTACAAAACACTCATGAAAGAAATTGAAGAAGACACAAAAAGATAGAAGAGCATTCCATGCTCATGGATCAGAAGAATAAATATTGTTAAAATGTCTAGAGTGCCTAGAGCAGTCTATACTTTCAATGCCATCCTGATCAAAATTCCACCGACGTTTTTCAAAGTTCTGGAACAAACAATCCTAAAATTTGTATGGAGCCAGAAGAGACCCTGAATTGCTAAGGAAATGTTGAAAAAACAAAACAAAACAAAACAAAAACAAAACGGGGGGCATCACATTGCCTGATTTCAAGCTTTACTACAAAGCTGTGATCACCAAGACAGCATGGTACTGGCACAAAAACAGACACACAGACCAGCAGAACAGAGTACAAAACCCAGATATGGACCCTCAACTCTATGGTCAAATAATCTTCGACAAAGCAGTAAAAAATATAGAGTGGAAAAAACTCTCTTCAATAAAAGGTGCCAGGAAAATAGGACAGCTATATGTAGAAGAATGAAACTTGACCATTCTCTTACACCATACACAAAGATAAACTCGAAATGGATAAAAAACCTCAACATGAGACAGCAATCTATCAAAATCCTAGAAATCAGCCACAGCAACTTCTTTCAAGACATGAATCCAAAGGCAAAGTAAATAAAAGTGAAAATGAACTTTGGGGACTTTATCGAGATCAAAACCTTCTGCACAGCAAAGGAAACAGTCAATAAAACAAAGAGGCAACCCATGGAATGGGAGAAGATATTCATCAATGACACTACAGACAAAGGGCTGATACCCAAGATCTGTAAAGAACTCCTCAAACTCAACACATACAAAACAGATAATCACTTCAAAAAATGGGCAGAAGACAAGAACAGACACTTCTCCAAAGAAGACATACATAGAAATGGTTAATAGGCACATGAAAAAATGTTCATCATCATTAGCCATCAGGGAGATTCAAATCAAATCCACACTGAGATACCTTACAGCCATTAGAATGGCCAAAATTAACAAGACAGTAAACAAGTATTGGAGAGGATGTGGAGAAAGGGGAACCCTCTTCCACTGTTGGTGGGAATGCAAGTTGGTGCGGCCACTTTGGATAACACTGTGGAGATTCCTTAAGAAATTAAAAATAGAGCTACCCTATGACCCTGCAATTGCACTACTGGGTATTTACCCCAAATATACTCATGTAGTGAAAAGAAGGGCCACCCGTACCCCAATGTTCATAGCAGCAATGGCCACAGTCACCAAACTGTGGAAAGAACCAAGATGCCCTTCAACAGATAAATGGATAAAGAAGATATGATCCATATATACAATGGAGTATTATGCCTCCATCAGAAAGGATGAATACCCAACTTTTATACCAACATGGATGGGACTGGAAGAGATTATGCTGAGTGAAATAAGTCAAGCAGAGAAAGTCAAATATCAGATGGTTTCACTTACTTGTGGAGCATAAAGAATAACACGGAGGACACTGGGAGATGGAGAGGAGAAGTGAGTTTGGGGAAATAGGATTGGGAGACAAACCATGAGAGACTGTGGACTCGGAGAAACAAACTGAGTTTTTGGAGAGGAGGGAGTGAGAGGTTGGGTGAGCCTGGTGGTGGGTATTATGGAGAGTACATATTGCATAGAGCACCTGGTGTAGTACATTAACAATGAATCTTGGAACACTGAAAATAAAATAAAATTTAAAAAAATTCCTATGCAAAACATCTTCATTCAGTCCAAGTGTTTCAGTTAATGATAAAGCACACTTATTGCCCACGTGGTCAATTTATAAGACTATGTACTTTTTTCCCTTAAAGTATTTCATACTGTAACCAATGTGCAACTTCCCCCTTGCATATTCATATGCCTGCACTGTCTAAATTTTGTACACTGAGAATGGTAATAAAATATAATTTCTGGGGACCTGGGTGACTCAGTCGGTTAAGTGTCCGATTCTTGATCTCAGCTCAGGTATTGATCTCAGGGTCGTGAGTTGAGCCCCATGTATGTATACAGACACACACACACACACACACACACACACACTTTCTGATAATAGTAGTATTTAACACATTAATAGTACCTAAATTTCAAAGTGTGGCTTGTAATTGCCTGACTCATCAATGATCATGAATTTAAATAAGAAATAACAAAATTATATGTACTATTTAAATTAGTATTTGAATGTTGATGTTAAATCATACTTCAATCATCTTTCTACAAAAATTAATTAACCTACCCTTTTTAAAAGCACCTTTATTAGAGCTTATGATATTATTTAAAATTAAGTTTCACTCCATAATTTATATCTTAGATTACAGTTTTACTTTCTCTCAGTTTCAATGGGAGATTCTTTTTTTATACATGGCTAATGTGTAGCTGTGACTTCAGAAAAGCCATTGTTTGAAACATCATTATTTCTTCCTTTCTTTAGCATTAATGTGTTTATTTTAAATTTCAAGCATTTATGATTGTTTTAAAATGAAATTTTTTAATACAAAAGGAACTATGAAAAGCTGGCACAAGATCACAATGCTGAAGAGAAGATGGGGCATCATAATTTATGATATCACAAGCTGTTCACCAAACTGAACAAGACTCTCTGGGCTTGTCCGTCCAGAGCCAGTTGTACTGAGATCCAGAGAGGAGACCTAACTCCCTCCCTGTACCATCGTGTTGGGAGCACCACAGTGCAATCACTTCTTGCGCACAGCTGACATCTCATGCAGGGCAACTTGACGATGCCTCCCACTGGTCTGAAAGCCAAACAGCGAGATCCTGCTGCAAACACTGCATCTGAGATGCAGAAGGAAACAAAACTAACCCCACTGAATTACTAGCTTTGAAAACAGAATTTCTAACACTAATGCAATTTCTTTTTTTTTTTTTTTAATTGGGAAGGATTTTTGGAGGAGTAAAGTAGTTCGGGTTTGTTGAGTTCCTAGGCAGAGGCAGAAAACATATCAAGTGTTGAAGAAGTGATATTATGTATATATGTATATGGTTTTTCAAGATCCAGGTTTTACTTAGTTTTCTCAATCCTTCAGTTTTTGAAATATACAATCTTACAAATTCACATTTGCTTCATGTGAACAAAACACTGGGGAAGTGTGTCAAATATCAGCATTCAAAAGTTGAACTTTTTAATTGCAGCCTAAAAACATTTCATTATAAACAACTAAAATCTTTTTTTAGTGAAAAAGAATACAAGTATTTAGAAAAAAGACAAGGAGGGGTGCCTGGGTGGCTCAGTGGGTTAAGCCTCTGCCTTTGGCTCAGGTCATGATCTCAGGGTCCTGGGATTGAGCCCCGCATTGGGCTCTCTGCTCAGCAGGGAGCCTGCTTCCCTTCCTCTCTCTCTGCCTGCCTCTCTGCCTACTTGTGACCTCTGTCTGTCAAATAAATAAAATAATAAAATCTTTTAAAAAAGAAAGAAGAAAGAAAGAAAGAAAGAAAGAAAGAAAGAAAGAAAGAAAGAAAGAAAGAA
>NC_081560.1:123772334-123786708 GCF_022355385.1 Mustela nigripes
GTTAAGGCATTGTGCCTAGTTATAGGCACAATGAAGGACGCCTGGGTGGCTCAGTCACTTAAGCATCCACCTTTGGCTCAGGTCATGATCTCAGGATCCTGGAATCCAACCCCACATCGGGTTCCCTGCTAGGTGGGGAGTCTGTTTCTCCCTCTCCCTCTGCTTCTTCCCCTGCTTGTGCTCTCACTTGCTATCTTTGTCTCACACTCTCTCAAATAAATCTTTAAACAACAACAAAGAAGAAAGACACAAGTATACTGTCCCACCTCTTCGCACACAGACATTGCCGCCTGATGAAGACCAATTAGGGGCTCAGGAAGGAAACTGGATGACATGGGGGTCCCACAGCAGCGTGTGTGAGTGTGTGTGTGTGTGTGTGTGTGTGTATGTGCATGCACGCACATGTACACATGCACACACACATGTGTGGAGCTGATGGAGTCACAATGCCCAGTTACACAAAGGCAAGAGCGGGGAAGTGTTCCATAGTTATATGGTTGCACCTGAATAGCTTCTGCTAGAACCCTGCTGGGAGGAAACCAGAGCTCAGAACTCTGGCAGCCACAGAGCCATATGCTCCAGAGCCAGCTGAGACACAGGAAAGCCAAGGAGATCAAGCGCATCATGGAAACTCTATTACGGGAGCTGGAGATCTTCAGAATTAAAGATGCTCAATTTAGGGATTTCTCTTTTTCCTAGAGTTAACTTTTTTTTTATAAAAAAATCTGAATATACAAAAAATGGATTCATTTTATAGTATCTGAAGTTGACTGCTTGCTAAATATGTGTCATATGCACTGCCGAGATCTGCATGTCCCAGCTCTGTGACAGCTCTAAAACGCGGATGCTGCAAGTGATCTCTGTTTTACAGGAAAGACTCAAGGAAATACAGGATGATGCTTGCCTAATGGTCTATATTTTCTGTGCAAAAGAACAGAATTTGAACCCATGATTATTTCAGAGCCAGGACTCTTAAAAACTAGGCTACAATGACTTCCAGGAAGATTAAGTAGACACACTATTACCTATCCTTCCCACTAAATAGAACGTACAATGTTGGACATTAATGATTTTATATATAGTTGTATTACATTATATATTATGTGTGTGTATATATAATATATATGTGATATATATTATATATGGTAAAGGTTTCTTTGGAAGGTGTATTAGGAAAGTCAAGCTGTCTGGGGAAATCAAGACTCAAGAAAGGGTGCAGGGCAGATTTCTCTGTATATTCTTTTCGATTCTTATATTAGAAATATGACTGAAGGGGCGCCTGGGTGGTTCAGTGGGTTGAAACCTCTGCCTTCCGCTCAGGTCATGATCCCGGGCTCCTGGGATTGAGTCCCGTATGGGGATCTCTGCTCGGCAGGGAGCCTGCTTCCTCCTCTCTGTCTGCTGGCTTCTCTGCCTACTTGTGCTCTCTGTCTGTCAAATAAATAAATAAAATCATAAAAAAAAGAAAGAAAAAGAAATATGACTGAAGAAGCCAGTAACCCAGAAATGCCAGGCGGCGCAAACAGAAAAAGCCCCATCAAAGGATTAGAGAAAGGAGCAGCCTAGTAATATGGCAAACATTTAGAAAACAATTCCTCCAATCCAGATAAATATTATAAAAGAAGTCAAAAAAGAAAAAAAATAAATAAACCAACAACAATTACAGACTCCACCTTCACCAGGGCCAAGTGAGGAGCCTTTGCTTGCATGTTCATGAAGATGTAGCAGAGTACCCATCTAACAAGGTCCGATGATGTCAGAGGCAGGCAGACAGGAGCCTATTAAGTTCATCCCCACAGTGGTAACAAGCCCACTACCCTGAGGGGCAGCTGATGCCTAAGGGCAACTAGAACCTCCATGTCACCCAGCACTAACAGGCCCCTTCCAGGTCTGTGGAGGCTGAATGGGCAAAATGTACTTCTTTTCCCTCCAAAGTAAGGAGCCTGGGTCCTCTACATCCTGCACCAGAGCAGTGTCTGAGGAAAGCAGCTAAAACAGAAGGTTTAAACAAGATCCAGAGAACCTATTATCCAAAATATGCCATTTGCAATTTAAAAATCACATGTCAGAGAAAAATCACCAAAACTTCAAACTGAATGGAAAAGGACGATTAAGTGAAACAAATGCTGAAATGAGAGATGTTAAAATGATCTGATAAAAATTTTAATGTAACTACCACAAACTTGCTAAGAGCAATTACAAATACACTTGAAACAAATGAAAAAGACAGATCATCTCAGCAAAGACACAGTTGAAAATAAAAACCAAATGCAAATACATTCACTGAAGTAACAACTCAGTGAATGGGGTTAACAGTACAGTGGAGAAGACAGGCATGAGCCCCTAAAGTAGAATACAGAACAATAGAAATTACTCAAATAACAGAGATAAAATAGGGAAAAATGAACAGACTACATAAAAAAAATATCAAGCATCAGAGTCCTGGGAAGACAGTTGGGAATGCCAGAGATGTAATAGCAGGGAGTATGGCTAAAATTTTCCAAATGAGGCAAAAGACATAAACCCACAGATTCAAGATGAGTGAACCCCAAATAGAATATGCCCAATTCACATAACATCATAGCTGGAATTCTGAAAACTAAAGACAAAGGGAAAATCTTGAAACCAGCAAGACAAAAATGACAACTTACCTATAGGAAGAAAACCTGAATGACAGGAGTTTCTCACAAGAAACCATGGAGGGCAGAGGACTTTGCAGAGTGTTTTTCAAGTGCTCATAGAAGGAGGAGGAGGAGGAAAAGGAGAGGGAAGGCGAGGGAAGAAGGGGAAGAAGAAGAAGAAGAAAAGAAGAAGGAATGCACTATACTAAAGCCATGAAAAAGAAGAATGAAGTGGGAGGAATCAGTCTATCCAAGATTAACACTTACTATATAGCCACAATAATCAAAATTGGGTAGTACTGGCAGAGCGACAGACATATAAGACCAATGGAAAAAAAATCCTCATTGGAAAAAAAAAAATCCACAGAAATATGCCAACTAATTTTTGACAATAGTGCAAAAAAAAAATTCAGTAGAGAAATGCATAGTATTCTCAGAAAATGGCACTGGAACAAGTGGAAATCCATGAATGAAAGAAAAACTGGACTGAAATCTCTTGCCTTTCACAAAAAATAACTCAAAATGCATAATTGGCTTAAATATAGAATATAAAACTATAAAACTTCTAGGAAATTATTACAAAATCCTCAGGATCTAGGGCTAAGCAAAGTGTGACTTAGATTTGACACCAAAAGCACAATCCATAAAAGAAAATAATTATAAAATTGACTTTATGAAACTCTCAAAGTTTGAAAAGCAAGTTATACTGCAAGAGAATATGTGCAAACCAAGTATCTGACTAAGAACTTTTGTGTAGAATACATGAATGATTCTAAAAAATTAATCATAAAAAACAAAAACAATCAGATTAGATTATGATGAAAAATAAATTTACTGAAGAGTTCATATGGATGGCAAATAAGCACATGGAAGAATGTTCAACAGTATTAGTCCCCAGGAAAATGCAAAATTTAAACTACAATGAGATCACTATGTTTGCTGTGGATAGTTGTGGGGACACATCAGAGGAAACAAACGAACAACAACAACAAAAAAAAAACAGATATGACATTTGTAGCCAGGGGTAGAAATAGAAAAAATTATTAAGTGATTAAAGTTCATTAAAAGACAAATAACTTCAGTGAAGAAAAGAGCTGTCTGTTCCAAAATCAAAACCAGCAAAATCAGAGAGAGCACCCTTCTGCAGGTAGTGGCCATAATCCTTAATGAGGGCCGAGGCTTGGGGCTCTGGCCCACAGGAGCTGCCCCCAGTCACTACATTTCCCTCCTGGGAAGGGACTGCTCATGGAAACCACCATTCCTAGCCTAATTTATAGTTTTATGAGGTCACATAATAAAGACCTGGCCATGTAAATATAATCTAGAATGGCCTGATCCAAATATACAAACCCCAGGGTGCTCCTGTGTCCTTTTCCCTTTAGGCTGAATGGAACAGAGGTGACCTCATGAGCATTCTTGAAAGAATGGCATAAACTCTTAATAGCCTGTGTTCCTAAATGGATAGATATTTGTTTTTAATACCATATGTTGTAAGACTCACCATTTTTAATGTGATATGCCAATGTCATAAAAAAAATAGCACTTAAAAGACATAATCTAATTTCAAAGTTAATAAACATGTGAAAAGCAAAGCACATCTTGGCATTTTTATATATAATTTATACTCTATAAATAGTTTACAAAGCATTTTCACAAACATTTAAACATTTACCACTAGAATCATCAACCGATAGATATACAATGTCCAAAAAGTCAACTCATTTGCCAAAAATTTCAGAGCAATTATGGAGCTAGGAATAGCCCAGAGCCAAAGTTATCTAACATCAGCACTCTATGATTTACCTCTTTTAGTAAATACTGTAGATTTCTATGGTTATATAGCCCTTGACTGTTGTTAGGTGACAATAATGGTTGTCAGATGAAATACCATCTTAGAAGTTCATAACAAATTCAGTTTATAATTTCACTGCATCTACATTTCTTGTCAATATGCTCTATGTACTATGTTGAATGCAAGTATCATCCCTTTTAAAAGATTAACACAGTGATCCATACATCTCTTTGGTTACAACGTTTTAATGGCTTCATGTAGACTATATATGGATATCCATAATTTCTCCCTAATGTGATTTAAATTCAAAAAGTAATGAAGAGGGACACCTGCGTGGTTCAGTTGGTTAAGCATCTGCCTTCAACTAAGGTCATGATCTCAGGGTCCTGGAATCAAGTCCCATGTTAGGCTCCCTGCTCAGTGGGCAGTTTGCTTCCCCCATCTCATGCTTTCTCTCTCTTTAAATAAATAAATAAACTATTTATTAAGAAAAAGGAATGAAGATTTGCTTTCTGTACTAAATAATATCATTGGGGGGATGAATGAAGATATTCAACAAAGAAATTATTTGACTTCATTAAATATGTATGGCTGCAGGACTCGCTCTTTTCCCATGTGCTGTACACCTCCCACTATAACCTTCAGGATACCCTGTGGTATTATCCACTCTTCATCATCAAAATTCATGGAGCTCTTACTACAAGTCATCACCCCTACCCTGAAGGTGTTCACATTTCAGGTAGGCGTGCACACTGGTGAGAACAGAAAAAGAAACTTAAAATCCAGCCTTTATGTGATATAATCTTTATCTTAATGAATTCCAGGTTCATAGTTCAACTGTCATCTTTCAAGAATCACCCAACCTACCATTTCCTTCTGTCCCTTTCTCTAACATTTCTTAAATTAGAATGTGACAGTGAAACACAAAGATGGATTTATGTTCAAAATGCATGTCCCCAAGGAGAGGAAGATGCTTATTTCACTTCAATTTTATGTGAGTTCAAGCCCACCTCTCATTTTGTTTTCCCTTGTTTTATAATATATATTGGAACCCTTGTTTCTCTTTTTTCAGATATTTTATAAAAACTGCCAGAGAACAAAAGCCTGGAAAAAAAAAAAAACAGTTTCCTCAGAGCCCACCCCCTTGAGCAGGGTGGGAGGACTCAACTCAGGAAATATTATTGACTGACAACCCACATGGCAGGACCCTCCCCCAGAAAACAAAAGAAGAAAGCAAAAAAAAAAAAAAAAAAGAGAGAGAGAGAGAAAAAAAAGGACTACAAGAGAACAACCACTACTTCATAGGAAAACTTGTATTGTTCACTCGTTCCCACTATTCCGGTTCATTTTTTTTTTTTTTCACACATAGGTAATTTTTTTTAACCTATTTACCATCACAGCGAGCTGTACAGTACATCAAATTCCATAATACCCTTCTAACCTGAACTTTTTGATACATACACCTATGTTTTTCTTTTGCACTTTTATTTTTTGAATTCCTTTTTTAAAATTTTAGTTTAGTTTAGTCTAGTTTATTCCTTTTTATTTTTATCCTCTAATATTCATATAGAGTTAAACTTCAAAGTAATCCCCTTTCCCCAATCAATACTACCACTATAGGTAAACCAATTTTTAATCCCCTTTATCTTAGGAACTTGGTGGCATCACAATTCCGGACTTCAAGTTGAGTTCTTTAAAAAAGATATCAAGATACATCCAGGAAGAATCAAAACAACCTTCCTCGCACACACTGAGAATTTATAAGAACTCTCCCATCTTCTTCCACCAGTGTTTCTGTGTTTTTATGTTTGTCCTGATAGCATATAAATCTTACACTTGGGGTTCTTTTTGATGAGGTTCTTCCTTTATTTGCATATATATATTTTTTTCTCTTGTCATATACTTGTATCAGTCTTTTTGTCTCTTTTTGTTTGTCTACTTCATAAATCTTACCTTGGGGCACATCTGGGCTGAACCTTCTCTTTCATCTTCCCTTTCTTTCCTGTCTCTCTCTCTCTCTCTTTTTTTTTCTTTTCTTTTTTTTCTTTTTCTTTTTCCTTTTCTTTTCTTTTGTCTCTCGTTTGGGTGGGGAATCCTGATTGCTCAGAAGTGTTCCAGGGTGCACCTTGACTCCACCACGGTTAATACATCCAGCTACATCTGTTCAGTCATCTCCCACCAAAATGACTAGGAGGAGGAATGCCCAACAGAAGAAAAATACAGAGGTTGGACCTTCTGCAACAGAGCTAACGGCTATCAACATAGACAATATGTCAGAAAGAGAATTCAGGCTAACAATTATCCAGGCAATAGTTAGGTTGGAGAAAGCCATGGATGACCAAACGGAATTGATTAGGGCCGAACTGAAAGCAACCAGACAGGATATTCACAATGTTAGAGCGGAGCTTAAAGCTACCAGGGAGGAGGTTCACAATGCTCTCAATGAGTTCCAATCTAATCTAAACTCTCTCGAAGCTAGGGTAACTGAGACAGAAGATAGAATTAGTGATCTGGAAGACAAACAGATAGAGAGAAAGGATCAGGAGGAAGCCTGGAACAAACAGCTTAGAAACCACGAAAACAGAATCAGGGAAATAAATGATGCCATGAAGCATTCCAACATCAGAATTATTGGAATTCCTGAAGGGGAGGAGAAAGAAAGAAGTCTAGAAGATATAGTGGAACAAGTCCTTCATGAAAATTTTCCCAATCTTGTGAATGGAACCAGCATTTATGTACTAGAGATATTTTAAAATTACTTTTAATTAAAATTAAAATTACTTTTTAATTTTTTTTGAGAACATGGATAAATACTGTATTTTTTTTTGTAATGAAACAACCTCTTCTTCTTCCAGAATTATCTAGTTGCTTCTGTTTCATTCTTATTACTAAACCAATCTTCCTAGTAACTTTCAGAGGAGAAAAAAAAAAAAAAACAGGCTTATTCATTCTAACAGGTCACTTGGGCAACAGAAGAGTACTGTCTCTGTTGGTGGGAACAATGACCTTGTGATTTAAAACAGTTCATGCAATTTCCCTATTCAAATTGAATTAAAACTGGTATTTAGTGCTCTTGAAGAAATTTGTGGCAAATATTCAGCTGGCAGGAAGCACATTTGCTCTCCCACATTTCCACCTGTGTTTTAACAAGTCATGCAACAGCCGTGTATGGAGATGCTTACTGTCATCTGCCTTCATTGCTGCCTTCATCAGCCTGATGCTCAGGCACACTTGGAGAGCACACGCTAGAGACTTTGCAGGCCAATGCAGAGGGCTGCAAGTAAGTCCCAAGTGAGGACATAAGCAAGGAAGCCACAGACAGCATCCACAATGTGCACACCCATCCCTCCACACTTCCTGGCCACTCTTCCTCAGATGGCAATCAGTAATCAACTGAATGCCAAACCAAACATGTGACATGTGGATGGCCCATGTGGGGAGATAACCATTTGTTACCTCCTCCCATTACTTACTCAGTGAAAATCAATGAATTATCTATTGGGGTGCACCATTGTTTTGCACACCCTTCTGTTATGGGACCGAATGATTTTCAATAATATGAAATATTTCAGTACTTTCTTGATTTGTTCAGTTTTAAACAACACCAACAGAATACATTTCTATTTTAAATACATGCTCAGATTCATAAAAATATCCTATATAGGAGTTAAAATTTTCTCCTTAATGCATATAACTTGTAGTTTACATTATAGTTCACTATTTTAAACACAAATTAAGTATCCAAGTAGTCACCTAGAAAAAGTGGATTGAAAGGATTCAAATTCTGTTTCTTCCATTTCTTCATCCTTACAACCACCGGGCTAGCATCATCTGCCTTGGATCAAGGACTTAAAGTCACTGGCAGAGGCTGGGGGCCCAGGAACAAACACAAAATCATGCAATGAACCCTCAGTTATTCTAAGTGTTTTCCACCAACATGACAGGATTTATTAAAGTATGACTAATAAAATAGTCTAATTTGAAACATATATGTGTATATACCTATAAATATATTAATGAAATGCTTCTATAACCATGTTGTCTAAAATTCAGACAAGCAAATACTAGTTTTTCAGGAAGAGTACTTTACCACAGACACTGTCTAGGTTTACCTGCACATGACAATAAAAAAGGCAGAGTGAATTTGAGTTCGTTTTATTATTACTTTTCAGAGCTATGGAGATAATTTATCCCCTCATTGCCTGCATCAGGATATAAACTCCTGCCACCAGTTGTAGGTAAGGTCCCTGACATATACCATATATTTCTGTGTGCATGTGTGTGTGTGCGTGCGTGCATGCACATGTGCTTTTTTCCCCATTAGAAGTTAAGATTCTTGACTATAGACTCAGAAATTGATTACATTCTGAAATACGTGTGGCTAGCAATCAAAACAACTCATTTTCTATTTTGAATCTCTTCAGGTATAGTACTTTTGTAACAATATAAAGTTAGGATTAATTGATAAGCATTAAGGCCACAGCATCAAGTGTTCACAACCTGAAATGATTATGGAAATCATAATGTTTGATCTCTGTCTTGGACAATTAAAAAGACATATTACCAGTTATAGACATATCATCTAAAATATGGAATGCAAAATTTAGATACTGTGCTACACAAGCACACACCACCCTGACACTCCCAATTTTTATTTAAAAACTAAATGGGTATTTCTGTCTTGTTCCTGACCATAGAGGAAAAGTGCTCAGTTTTTCTCCACTAAGTATGTTTCCAGTCGGTATTTCATATATGGCCTATATTATGTTGAGGTATGTTCCCTCCAACCTACTGTGCTGAGGGGTCTTATCATGAATGGATATCGTACTTAGTCAAATGCTTTTTCTGCATCTATTCAGAGGATCATATGGTTCTTGTTTTCTTTTATTAACGTGCTGGATCATGTTGACTGACATGCAAATGTTGAACCAATCTTGCACCCCCACTTAGTCCTAATGAATGACTTTTTTAATGTATTGAGGGATTCAGTTTGCTACTATTTTACTGAGACTTTCTGCATCCATGCTCTAGAGGCCTGTAGTTCTTTTTTTTAGTGGAGTCTTTAGCTGGGTTTGTATAAAGGTAATGCTGGCCTCATAGACTGAGTTTGGAGGCTTCCTTCCTCTTCTACTTTTTTGGATAGTTTGAAAACAGGTATTAACTCCTCTTTAAATGTTTGGTAGAATTTGCCTGTGAAGTTATCTGGTCCAGGACTTTAGTTTGTGGGAAGTTTCTGATTACTGATTCAGTTTCTTTGCTGGTTATTTGTCTGTTCACATTTTCTATTTCTTCCTATTTCAGTTTTGCTAGTTTGTATGTTTCCAGGAATTTACCTAGGTTGTCCAATTAGTCGGCCCATTTAGTTTTTCATAATATGATCAAGCAATTACACTACTATGTATTTACCCAAAGAACACAAAAATACTAATTCAAAGGGATACATGCAACCTGATGTTTATAACAGCATTATCAACAATAGCCAAATTACAGAAACATCCCAAGTATCCATCAGTTGATGAGTGGATAAGGAAGATGTGGTGTGTGTATGTGTGTGTGTGTGTATACACATATACACATATGTGTGTGTACATATACATACAATAGAATAGTATTTGGCCATAAAAGAATGAAATCCTGCCATCTGCAATGACATAGAGGAGCTAAAGAGTATTCTATTAAGTGAAATACAACAGAGGAAGACAAATATCACATAATTTCACTCATATGTGGAACTTAAGAAACAAAACAAACAAGAAAAGGGGGGTGAGTGGCAAACCAAAAACCAGACTCTTAATTACAGAGAACACTGATGGTCACCAGAGGGGAGGAGGATTGGTGGTGGGGCTGAAGGAGGGCACTTACTGTGATGAGCACAGGGTGATGTATGAAGTGCTGAAACACTATATTGTGCACCTGAAACTAATATAACACTGTATGTTAACTAATTAGAATTAAAATAAAAATGAATGAATGAATGAATGAATGAGGTATTTGAGAACAGATCCAGTTACCTTTGGCATCAATGTGATAATTGATCTTTAAAAGTGTAATAGCTCCCTAATAGGTTAAAATCAGAGACAGAGTGTGTGTATATTCCACTTGTATTATGGGATCATTTCCTTTTTCTTTAAACATTAAAATGCTTTGTAAATTTAATCTTGTATGTAGTTTGATGTTTGACTGCAGCTTCATTTTACTTTACAGACAGCATTCAGTTGTTTTGAAACTACTTATTGATGTATCCAGAATTTCTGTATTTTAGAAAGTTATTTTGAGTGGCCAGTATCACTGTAATAGACTAAGTAATTTAAACATTTTAATAGATATCTGGGCTTTCCATCCACAGGCTAATACTGTACTGCTGCTTCTAGTCAACATGGCTTCATATAGCGCATTAACACCTGGTGGTACAAATACCTCCCATCATCTACCCTCTTCTCCATAAAGCAACATTTGTTATTTTACCAAAACTTTTGAACTGGTATACCCAAATTAGCTTTATCCGGAGTTTCCTTTTTTAAAATAAATTTGGTACCAATATTATTTTCTCCAAATATGATTATATTAGCTATTTTTTCATTGTCTATTCTCTGGATTGGCTTAACATTAAAATGATCTATTATTATGGTTGTAAAACTCACTATGCAAATTACATCAGGACTGGTATTTTCCACACAAACAGTATTTAGGTGATGCTTTTTCTCTGATGCTACTCTTCTAATTAATCTTTTCTTGATTTCCCTTTCTTTTGGAGTCCTTTTGATAAATTCTTACTTTGTAGAAAATAATACATTTTATCCACTTTCAATAAACTATTTTTAGTACAAGAGAATAACAGTTTCTTACGATACTTTCACTTTTCTGTCTTATTTTTATTTTTTCTTTTAATTTATTTTCAGTGTAACAGTATTGATTGTTTTTGCACCACACCCAGTGCTCCATGCAATAAATGCCCTCCCTAATGCCCACCACCTGGTTCCCGAAACCTCACACCCCCCGCCCCTTCAAAACCCTCAGGTTGTTTTTCAGAGTCCATAGTCTCTCATTGTTCACCTCCCCTTCCAATTTCCCTCAACTCCCTTCTCCTCTCCATCTCCCCATGTCCTCCATGTTATTTGTTATGCTCCACAAATAAGTGAAACCATATGACAATTGACTCTCACTGCTTGACTTATTTCACTCAGCATAATCTCCTCCAGTCCCGTCCATGTTGCTACAAAAGTTGGGTATTCATCCTTTCTGATGGAAGCATAATACTCCATAGTGTATAAGGACCACATCTTCCTTATCCATTCGTCCATTGAAGGGCATCTTGGTTCTTTCCATAGTTTGGCGACCGTGGCCATTGCTGCTATAAACATTGGGGTACAGATGGCCCTTCTTTTCACTACATCTGTATCTTTGGGGTAAACACACAGTAATGCAATGGCAGGGTCATAGGGAAGCTCTACTTTTAGTTTCTTGAGGAATCTCCACACTATTCTCCAAAGAGGCTGCACCAACTTGCATTCCCACCAACAGTGTAAGAGGGTTCCCCTTTCTCCCCATCCTCTCCAACACACGTTGTTTCCTGTCTTGCTAATTTTGGTCATTCTAACTGGGTGGTATCTCAATGTGGTTTTAATTTGAATCTCCCTGACTGCTAGTGATGATGAACATTTTTTTCATGTGTCTGATAGCCATTTGTATGTCTTCATTGGAGAAGTGTCTGCTCATATCTTCTGCCCATTTTTTGATATGATTATTTCCCTCTTGTTACTTCTTATTTTGTACAGCTATAATCTTTCCTTGTTTATATTCAGTTAGCTATGATCTGATTATTTTGTTTTTAAATTATTCTTTTTTGCATTTATCTTCCTAATCCCTTCCCTCTTTCCTAAGATTATACAATTTCACTGTAATATTTAAGTTTCATTCATATTTCTCTAACTTACTACATATTATACTTTTCTGGTATTTCTTATCCTTTGGTTTTTAAACAAATTTAAATATGTTTATTCCCTTACAAGCATTATTTCAAATATTTTCACTTTATTCTGATGCACATTA
The DNA here is from genome assembly GCF_022355385.1 of Mustela nigripes. Taxonomy (NCBI): domain Eukaryota; kingdom Metazoa; phylum Chordata; class Mammalia; order Carnivora; family Mustelidae; genus Mustela; species Mustela nigripes. Next base: position 123,784,797 of record NC_081560.1, read on the forward strand.
TTGACAAAAATGGTCTTGGGGTGCCTGGGTGGCTCCGTGGGTTAAACCTCTGCCTTTGGCTCAGGTCATGGTCTCAGGGTCCTGGGATGGAGCCCCACATCAGGCTCTCTGCTCAGCAGGGAACCTGCTTCCTCCTCTTTCTGACTCCCTCTCTGTCTACTTGTGATCTCTCTCTATCAAATAAATAAAATCTTTTAAAAATGATTTGTTTTTACAAATATTCAACTACTCAGGTTTTTATTTAATCTATGATCCAAGAATTAAGAGAAGTAGTTTTGTTTATTTGTTGCTCCATGTTCATATGGTTGGGACACTTTCTTTTCTCAATTTGTTTCTAATTTCTTATCATAATATTCTTAATCAGAAACTGGCTTTGCACCATGTTTACCATTTGGAAAATACAGATACTTTTATTGTGGGCTAGGAAAGGTTTGTTTCTATAGCAGGACTCCAGTACATAAGATGGAGATAGTTCCTCACGATCAATGACATGACTTTGTGGGTACAACTGATTAGTACACATTGATCTTGTGTCCTAAGGTGTGGATGAACTCATTTATTGTTCTAATAGATTACTCTGTCAAATAACATCAAGCCAACAAAACACCCCAACAAAATAAATACCATCAAAATCACCATGTTTTCACGAAGTAGATATTAACTCCAAGAAACTGGAAGGGCACACCATCTGCCTAAAGCAAAACAGATGGCCGGTACCCTTTCACAGACAAGCACACATGGGCTACAGAGCAATTACAGATATTTTCCTTGTGTGACTGTGGATATACGAAAATGTCTTAGACCTTTATTTGGGAACTGCTGTTGTATAAATAATAATGTTGAGATGGAGAGGGAAAATAGGGAGAGAGAGAGAGAGATAGAGACTGTGGGGGGAGAGAGAAGGAAACAAAGACTCAGGGAAGAAAAATGGGAGAGAGAGTTGGGATGCGCATACAGATGGGAAGGTGCAGGAATTACTGAAGAAACTATAGAAACATTATTCACCTGGAACATGTAAAAAACTGACAGTTGACTCCATCTCTAAACTAGCTAAAATGTTTTAAAGCTAATCCTGGAAGAGAGCTGTTCTTCCGAAGGTTTTCAAAAGGACTGAACTTCAAATGTCTCTTTGCTTTTATATGTACATGTGAATCAGCTGGAAGGCTGTTCTGCAGTTTCTTTCTCAGAGTTACACTAGGAGAAATAACATTCTCAAATGCCAATAGTGTCAGAAAAATGAAACTCTAAACCAAAGGAATTGAACAATCAAATATATGTGTATTAATATATATTTTATGTTTCTATATTGTGAAAGCGATGCTATTTTTCTTCGACACTTGCCTTGTTATTGAAGAACTTCCTCAAAATCTCTGTATCAGTTATAACCCCTGGGGAAATGCTAAAAAATGGAGACAGACAACAGAGGCAGATCATATACTGAATATTTCAACACTGAGCAGTTGCTCGGCACGCTGACTGCTCAGTGATGGCAGGAACAGTGGGCTCTAGACACAGGTCGCGGCTGCGCATTGTGCTCACACACCAGCATCAGGTGCATCAGCACTGGCCTCATGAGACGACAGCCTTTAGTCCTGTGAGAGCACAAGGACAGGATGGCGGGTGGTGATGAAAACTTCATCACAATGAGGAGTTTGTTCAAGGCCCGGCTTCAGAGATTCAGTGTCAGAGAAAATGTAGGCACTGAGTTAGCAAATTGGAAGTGTTTATATTTAGAATCATCATTAGTAAATATTAAAGACTATTATTAAAATTTTAGTAACTGATTGGGTTTTAAAAATAAAAATCAAACTATACTATATTAGCCTCATAAAATGAGTTTGGAAGTTTTCCTTCCATTTCTATTTTTTGGAACAGTTTCAGGAGAATAGGAATTAGTTCTTCTTTAAATGTT
>NC_081560.1:123791708-123804559 GCF_022355385.1 Mustela nigripes
GTGATGCAACATGGGGGCTTCAGTGGGTACGAGAAGAATAAATGAAAGAAGATGGGATTGGGAGGGAGACAAACCATAAGTGACTCTTAATCTCATAAAACAAACTGAGCGTTGCTGGGGGGAGGGGGTTTGGGAGAAGGGGGTGGTATTATGGACATTGGGGAGGGTATGTGTTTTGGTGAGTGCTGTGAAGTGTGTAAACCTGGTGATTCAGACTTGTACCCCTGGGGATAAAAATATATGTTTATAAAAAATAAAAAATAAAATTAAATTAAAAAATAAAAAATTTAAAAAAAAATGAAAAGAAATAAAAAACTATACTATATTAAATTTGGGTAATTTAGTATAATATTAATAGATAGTGACTTCACTCAGTATGTTTCACAATTTTGAAAAGAAAAAAAAAGCACTATTTTTAGATTCTAAAATCTATTACATTAATTGTCATTTAAGATTAAAAAATATTTAACTAAAGGTTAAAAGCATGTTTTTATCCTTGTAAAATGTCAATAGAATAACACACAGTGATCTGTGACACAGTCTAAAAATTCATGAATAGAAACATCTCGGGTTAGTTTAAAAAACATTAGGATTAGACTCTGACAGTTCGAGTTTTCATCTAGCCAAACACCGCCCTTCTCTGAACTTCAGTAACCTCTTCTGAAAAAATGAAGGGTCCTATCTGCAGTCTGTTAGAGTCCTCCTTCCAAAAGTCACCATTTTAGGTCCTAGAGAGGGAAATTACACATTTCCAATAGGAATGGAGTTGAACAATAATATCTTATCTTTTCATCAATCTAGTTAACATAGAAATATTTTAGATTTTTTTTTTAAGTAGGCTCCACACCAACATGGAGCCCAATGTGGGCCTTGAATTCACAACCCTGACATCAAGACCTGAGCTGAAATCAAGAGTCAGATGCTTAACCAGTGAAGCTACCTAGGCACCCCAAGAACATTTCAGACTTTAGGTGGTAAATGTGGCCAAATTTTTTCAAGTTAATTTATCAATACTGATTGGATGATTATTATAGAGTTAGTGCTATGTCCCAAAGGCTGGGGGTGAAAAAGTGAAAATCTTGACGCTTGAGAAAATTACCATAAGCAGGTCAGTCATATGAAGTGATGATCTAAGTCAGTCTCTGTTAACCTATTCTAGACAGAGTGGTGAAGATATGAACGTAGATACACTGATACACTGAATTTTCCTCTACTCTCTCTATATACCAGGACTTTCCCAAGCAGTAAAATTCTGAGCTCATTAAAATGTAAAATTCTGAATGTAATGTCCTCTGGTGGCTCTTAGTAACTTGTGTAAGGTATTTCATCTGAACTTTAGTTTTGTTCTTTCGTCTTCAAACTTTAAACAGACCTCTTTCAACTTCAGGGCTTAAGTTTTAAAACCTAACTTTAGTACCTAAATCCTTTTCATTTGATTTAATCTAGAACTATTCTTGAAAAAGCCATAGTGAGATATCCTGATTATTTATCAATGAAAGTTTTACTTATCTTTGAATGAAGTATCTTAATGATTCAATTTGTTCTTGGGTTCATCCCAGGTTAACAGCACGAGTTACATATTAGCCCTAAATTAGGCCCCCAATAAAAGGTTCAAACCAAGAAAACTCATTGCTTGTCTTTCTGGTCTGCTGTAGTATTTGTGAGTTGTTCACATGTTTGGTCAAATGTTATTGTGGGTGTTTCTGTGAGGGTATTTTCAGATGAGATTAACATTTAAGTTAAGAGTACTTGAGTCAAGGTGATTACCTCTCATACTATAGGCCTCATTCCCATCAGTTGTGAGTCATTACTATTACAAAAAGGCTGGCCTCTCCTGATCAACAGAAAGAACTCACCAGAAGGCTGCCTTCAGACTTGGTCAGCAATGTGGGCTTACTGTCCCTGCAGCTGGCCACCTCCACACCTGAATGGGAGCATCAGGGGGGCAGGTCTCTACACTACAGATTGTGGGGGTTGAACTTGCCAGATTCCATAACTGGGTGAGTCAGTTTTTAAAATAATAAATCTCTTTCTATTTTTAATATAAGATGTGATCTAAAATATAAATAAAATCAAGTATTACAGTCATCTCCCTGTGCTTCTGCTTCTCTGGAGAAATTTAATACAGACTTGGTACTGAGGGGCTGATTATAGAAGAACAAAATCTTAAGTATGAATTTCCATATGAGTTCTAGGTGTTCTGAAACTGGCCCTCTCATCTGATTAGATAAAAAGTCACTCACGAACCTATTTCCAGTAGTAAAGAGATCACTGATATAGGTCTATTATGGGATCTGGCAAGAGAGAGACACAAAATATCACCAGCGGATGGTTCTAATCAAATATTTACAAGAAACAAGGGCCTAGTAACTGTGTTTAGAATACTTTTCAAGATATCTGTTAAAATAACAAGTTTAATAAAATGACTGTTTACTTCTAACATTGCTGAACAAAGTGGAAAAAGAAAAGAATGAGTTGAGGGATCTGAATTCCCACCTCCAGAGCCACATAAAGAACCTAAATGCTTCTACATCTATACTGAAGGAGGCCACAGGGCTGAAACAGCTAAAAAGTCAAAATATAGTCAGTATTTCCCCCATAAAAATGGAGAGGAAGCGAATTCATCTTGGTTTAAGTAAGATAATCTACTAGGCATATAAATGTTCTTTAATTATACCTGTGTCCCGTCAAAAATAAAATGAAACCAGAGTAAATTGGTGTTTCCAATTCTAGAACACTGGAATTATGGCTTTCGTATATTCAGGGGAAACTGGTCTTATTCACAGTAAAATTATTTTGAGATCCATCTACCCTGTTGTATCAACAGTCCATTTATTGTTCATTATTGCTGAAAAATATTTCATTATATGAATGTATCACAATTTATTTATTGAGTCACCTCTTGATGGCATCTGAGTTGTTTCCAGGTTTTGGCTAATAAAAATTTGCCTGCTAGGAAAAAAAATATGCAGTGGAAAAAAAGACAGTCTCTTCAATAAATGGTGCTGGGAAAATTGGACAGCTATGTGTAGAAAAATGAAACTCGACCATTCTCTTACACCATACACAAAGATAAACATGAAATGGATAAAAGACGTCAATGTGAGACAGGAATCTATCAAAATCCTAGAGGAGAACATAGGCAGTAACCTCCTCAACATCAGCCACAGCAACTTCTTTCAAGACATGACTCCAAAGGCAAAGTAAATAAAAGTGAAAATGAACTTTGGGGACTTTATCAAGATCAAAAGCTTCTGCACAGCAAAGGAAATAGTCAACAAAACAAAAAGGAAACCCACGGAATGGGAAAAGATATTTGCAAATGACAGTACAGACAAAAGGCTGATATCCAAGATCTATAAAGAACTCCTCAAACTCAACACTTTTCAAAAAAAGATAATCATGTCAAAAAAATGGGCAGAAAACATGAACAGATACTTCTCCAAAGAAGAAATACAAATGGCCAACAGGCACATGAAAAAACGTTCATCATCACTAGCCATTGGGGAGATTCAAATCAAAACCACATTGAGATACCACCTTACACCAGTTAGAATGGCCAAAATTAACAAGACAGTAAAAAACAAGTGTTGGAAGGATGTGGAGAAAGGGGAACCCTCTTACACTGTTGGTGGGAATGCAAGTTGGTGCAGCCACTTTGGATAACAGTGTGGGAATTCCTTAAGAAATTAAAAATAGAGCTACCCTATGACCCTGCAATTGCACTATTGGGTATTTACCCTAAAGATACAGATGTAGTGAAATGAAGGGTCATCTGTACCCCAATGTTCATAGCAGCAATGGCCACAGTCACCAAACTGTGGAAAGAACCAAGATGCCCTTCAACAGTTGTAAGGAGAAAGCAGATATTGTCCATATATACAATGGAGTATTACGCCTTCATCAGAAAGGATGAATGAATACCCAACTTTTGTAGCAAAATGGACAGGACTGGAAGAGATTATGCTGAGTGAAATAGTCAAGCAGAGAGAGTCAATTATCATATGGTTTCACTTATTTGTGAAGCACAAGGAACAACAGAGGATATGGGGAGATGGAGAAGAGAAGGGAGTTGAGTGAAATTGGAGGGGGAGACAAACCATGAGAGACTGTGGACTCTGAGAAACAAACTGAGGGTTTTGAAGGGTAGGGCATGGGGGGGTTGGGTGAGCCTGGTGGTGGGTATTAAGGAGGGCACGTATTGCATGGAGCACTGGCTGTGGTACATACACAGTGAACTCTGGAACACTGAAAAGAAATTTAAAAATATATAAAAATTTTTATAAAATATTCGCCTGCTGGAAACATCATGTACAAGTCTCTGCACAGACATATACATTTATCTATCAGGAGTAAACACAAGTAGTCAAATGGCTGGAGTAGATGCTAATTAGATGTTTAACCAACAGTGTAAGAAACTGCTGCACATTTCTCCAGAATGGTTGTATTATTTTCCATTTCCATCATATATATACATATATATATATATATATATATATGTATATATAAAATCAACAAAATGTGTTTTTATTTTTAATTCTGCCCTAAACATAATACAATGTTATCTTTTTTTTTTTTTTTTTTTTTTTTTTTTAAAGATTTTTTTTATTTATTTGACAGAGAGAAATTACAAGTACACTGAGAGGCAGGCAGAGAGAGAGAGAAGGAAGCAGGCTCCCTACTGAGCAGAGAGCCCGATGCGGGACTCGATCCCAGGACCCTGAGATCATGACCTGAGCCGAAGGCAGCGGCTTAACCCACTGAGCCACCCAGGCGCCCCAATACAATGTTATCTTAACAAATTATTTTATCATTTATTTTCTCAGTGATATTAGGAGATAAAACCATATTTTGTTACATTTAAGCTATGTTGTAGAATAAGGATTAAATAATAAAATCCATGTAAATCTTACCACAATGTATGACACAATAAATTATACGGAATTGTAGCCACCATGGTATTAAGTTCTAATTGTAGCAGTGTTTTTCCTAATTTTAAGAACTATGCCTATTTTCCTCCAGGAATATTGTAGGACACAGTGAAATATTTATAAAAGAGCAAAATGCATGTGAGCCTGCAGATACGTCCATTAGTAAGACCTCAATGTATTTCCTCCCAACCTGTTACAATGACCCTATTTTCAAATTTATGTCATTTGTCAAAAACCATTTTAGAACTTTTTTGGTTGTTAATACAATTATATATTTTACCTTTTGATAACTTTTCTTAAAAAATGTATTTTGTGATAACTATTATATGATAGTAATGATAAAAATTAGCATATACTGAATGTTCATTAAGTATCTTATCACCTTTATTCATTTGTAAATTGAAATCTTTGATTAGATTATTTCATTTGACCTCATAACCATTAGGTTTTTCTTAACCATTATATTAACTTATTTTAGAAATTCAAGCTCTTTCTACAAAGTCACTCTTATTAAGTGACTAAAACATCACTTCTCTAAAAATCTGAGAACAATGCAAAGGCGTTGTTCAATGTGGAGTCCAAGTAAAAATCACTGGAACAAATATATTTCAGTAATTAAACATGTACAAAATAAAAATATTTCAAAAGTAAATATTGTATAATATTATTAATATATTTATTTTATATATAATACACACACATATTTAAAATTCTGCCAAATTTATTTTAATCATCCTGTTCTTAACTTAATTGGAGTTTCCTAACTCCAATTTATTATGGCTTATTTTTTTATAATCTTCACATCATTCTATTACTGCTAAAGTTAATACCATATAACTGGAGAGACCAACCAAGTTTTCTATTCAGAATCTGCCACAGGAAGCCATTTTGCCCTATCAGCAAGCCACGGGATCAGGGTTCACTGTCCACAGTTAATACCCCAGAGTCTACACTAAGGCAATCTTCAACATGTTCACTTCAATGTGCATGGAGACACACTGAGTAAAACAGCATGTCAGCAGGCAGATCTTCACTTACTAAGTCTTGAGTATTATTTCAGAGCACACAGCTAACGCAGCCCATAACACAGAGAAATGTGGGATGATTCCATGTGAAAATGACCTGAAATTCCCAGATGACCAAAGCTAAGGACATGCAGCCTGGCATGGGGTTGGGAAAAGCTTGCAAAGACCGAACACTGATAACAGACTGAGCTTGAGGAGAGTTGTGTGAGAGGACCTTGGCAGTTCTACAGGAATTATCTGGAGAAAATCAGCATTTAGTCTCAAAAGGACCAGAAAGTCTCCTTGGAAATAAGTTGTAAAATTTTCGCTTAACTAATTATGTTTCCCTTGACAAGTTATTAAACTTTTCATTAGTATAATCAAATGAGTAGATGATGTGATTTATAAGCTCCCCGGAAATTTGAAAATTACACAATAATTATGACATAATCTTGAAGAGCATTCACTTAGAAATAAAGTTAGCTTATTTCTAACATTGTTTCAAATATTTCTTAAAAGTCAACTACGTGCAAAGCACAGTTCTGGCACATAAAAGAAACCGAGAATGATGGCAAAGCCATCTGCACTCACACAACCCAGAATAAATAAGGGGTTCAGTAACAAGCACCAGTGAGAGTCATTTAGTTCTAGAAAAGAACCTGCCCTCATCCCTCTGCAGCCTCCATGCTGGTGGGTAAAGGGTGCCCCACACAGCTGTGAAGGAGTGCACTGGGCCTGAAGCAGTGCATGTGACTGCAATCCACGCCATGAAGAACCCCCACGCAGAGCAAGGTGGGGTCAGGAAACCAAGTTGGCGTGTTACTTGTGCTAACAACAAAACAACGTCTCATACAGAGTTGTGCCGTGCACTGAATAACAGCCCAAAGATAACAGATACTGTGCAAGTTAGTCGGGAATCCCCACCCCCAGACTGAAGTGGGGGGGGGTCGGGAATTTACACAGGTACTGTCACAGGAGACTGTCTGTTGCTGATCAAATCTAGGGCTCTACTGACTAAAAGGTCTGTTTTATTTATCCTGCTCCAGGACAGGAGAAACCAGCTCAATAGATGTGAGTAGGGATGGGGATTAACCCTAGCAAAAGTTCTTTATTATTTAATATAAAACTATTTTTCATGATTCATTTCATGCAGTTTTTTTTAATCCCAAAATGAACTAAATATATACCTCAACACAAATTGTTTCATGATTTTTTTCTGAATACTTTAGTATAGTGCTGAATACCTATGAGGAAGCTAAAACACTGGTGGGTCCTTCCAGAAATCTGTCTCAAGCTAAGCACTAATACACACACACACACACACACACACACACACAGAAATTAATGAGCCAACTTCTTGCTCTCTAGCATTAACACATGCTAATTTCTAAGCAATTGTATAGGAATTGTGTGAGTGTTTATGTCTATATTTTGGAGGAAACTGTTCATTATAAATTTCAAAAAGCTACTTGCTTATTTACACAAAAGTGATCTCTTCCCTAGCAGCTCTCTAGTTCCAACAGACACTATTTCTAGATAAACCTTATGTTACAGTTACCAAGTCTCTACACTCCAGAGCAGCACTAAGAAGAATCAATCATCAACTATAAACTCCTTGATTTGTCACAGAAATCACATCAAATCTGAAACATGATTAAATATCTGGACTCATGACCTCTTACATACTGTAACTGACACACACTCATATCCAACTATTTTAAAGGAAATGGTATGTATGTGTGCACGCACATGCACACACATGTGCATCAGACTTGAGGTGCACATCAAAGAACCAAGGAATGGCGGCTGCCAGGAAAAGTGGTGGACAACTGAACCTCCAGTGTGTGCTTAAGCTTCATAGTAAAGAGGCAAGAACAGTGAAAAGCAAAAGTGGATGGTCAGTGACTGTTCTAGGTCTAAACCACAGTGCCTATCATACACTAGACAGTGAAAATACTCTTTTCCATTCTATTTCTTTTCATGTTCCAAAATTCATTGTTTATGCACCACACTCAGTGCTCCATGCAATATGTGCCCTCCATAATACCCACCACCAGGCTCACCAGGTCCCTACTGCTCTCCCCAAATCCTCAGATTGTTTCTCAGAGTCAGAGATTCATATCATTGCTTTTTAAAAGTGTTTAAGTATGGATGTCAGGGTTGCTCAGTCGGCGAAGCATCTGGCTTGGCTTAGATCATGATCCCAGGGTCTGGGGATCGAGTCCCGCATCGGGCTTCCTGCTTAGTAGGAGCCTGTTTCTCCCTGTCCCTCTACCCCTGTCTTGCATATGCACACATTCTCTCTCTCAAATAAATAAGTAAAATCTATAGAAAAGGTGTTCAGGTATTATTACAAAAACAGAGAAGAATAAATTTAAGAGAAAGATAGTATTGGTATGAGGAGCAAAATGTGGATCTTTTATTACAAAGAGAATTACAAGGTAGGACAGGTTTTCTTCACAACTTAGCATCATTCTTATGGCAATCATTTATCTTTTCACAAGCTTTTACGTCAAATATCTAAGAACCGAGCAATTAGTTCACCTCTTTTTTATATTTTTCCATAAAGAACTTTGCATGTTTAGGAAAGAAGAAAGAGGCAGAGGTATCTGTTAGACACTGATTTATAAATCATGCCCTGTGAGGTCCTGGAGCTTCCACATGGTCTGACAGTCACAAATAAAGGTTTTCCTCTGATGATACATGAGGCCGCAGATCAAATAGTACTTTCTTATTGATCAGGAAGATACATTCTTCAGACCATAATTTTAGTGCTTATTGTTGGAATAAGAATCACTCTTTGATAAACAAAGTAGAATATAATTTTATTTAGCAAGATTGTTTTCTCTTGGAAGGACAGTGACGTTGCCAAGTTATTTAATGAGAACTGTCAAGTCAGGCATATCATACACCAACTCCCCAGAATTTAACATTCAGATCTTGAATGAATGCAGAGTCACAGAATGTTAAACATGGGGGTTCGTGAGGGATTATTCAAACGAATACACTTTCAAAAGATGTAAAAGTTTTTAAAAAACAATGATTAATAAATTCAAGATTCCCTATTTCCTGGAAACCTTCTTTAATACCTATTTGTACTTTAAAATTAATATTGACTCCTCACACTGCAAATGACTCATGAAGAAATCCCAGAGAAAAATCTAACTGTAGTGAGTTTTGTCTGCTGAGTATAGTTTGTAAACTATGGGGTTCTAAGAGAAAATAAACACAACTCCAGGAGCACTGCTATCCCACAGGATCCAGAAGATATGCTCCTAACAAGCCCCCCAAACTTACACTGCACACAGCTGCCTTGTGCTGCCTTTGCTCCCGGCATGGAGCCCAATTCCTAGATCTGATGGTCTACTGCAGGTATGGGGCTGCTAGCACTGGGAAAATAAAAATGTTTTCTGTGAATGTAGAACTATTTCAAAGTAAAAAAGCTAAAACAAAACAAAACAAAAAACGATTTCATTAATAGAAAGGGTTTATTACCATGGGGTGAAAGGAAGGTTGAAACTAATATATGATATTTCTAAAATTCCCTTTGAACTTTTTTCCTTCTAATTAAAATTTTAGTTTATCTGAACATCACATCCAGGGGGGCAGATCCGTGAATGTTAGTGTGTAGGACTGGGTATTTAGTATTATGATGTGACACCATCTGTAAACTAGGAAAGGTCTTCTGAGTAGCACTAACATTGTTCTGACAAGCAGGGAGACCAGAAGGCCAAGCAGAACTCGTTACCAAGACTTCCATGGGCATTTCCGGCAGTAGAGGCAGCCTCTGTTTAGAGAAGCGAGTGTGGGATACACCAGGAATCACACTGCGGGCCACACACATCAGAGTGGCCACCAACTGAACTCTGCAAGGAGGAAAGGGGACGGGATGGGGAGTGATCACCCACAACAGTCTGTCCGCCCATTTAACAGCTCAGCATCTTCAATCATTTACACTTCACACATCATTTCTGAAACTCTCCTACCTGACAGTGAGGAATGGAAATCCTTGCAGTTTGTTAAAAAGTGATTTGGAGGAGCGCCTGCGTGGTGCACCTGGCTGAGCATCCAGCTCTTGTTTCAAAAGTCATGATCTCAGGGTAGACAGATCGAGCCTCACACTCAGCTCCATGCTCAATGGGGAGTCCCCTTAAGAGTCTCTCTCCTTCTCCCCCTTCCGCTCATGCTCTCTCTAATAAATAATCTTTTTAAAGATCATTTGGATACAGTGATTTAGGGTAATTATTTTCTATAATTTCACTAAGTCATTATAGTTTTAAAGATTTATTCCGAAAGCAAAACAAAGTAAATCATTTCATGAAGTTAGCTGAAAGAAAAAATACATGCAGGGGTACCTGGGTGGCTCAGTGGGTGAAAACCTCTGCCTTTGGCAAGTCATGATTCCAGGGTCCTAGGATGGAGCCCTGCATCAGGCTCTCTAGGTCAGCAGGGAGCCTGCTTCCCCCTCTCTCTCTGCCTGCCTTGCTGCCTACTTGTGATCTCTCTCTCCTTTTGTCAAATAAATAAATAAAATCTTAAAAAAAAAAAGAAAAATACATGTGTGCTACTTATGCTAACAATGAAACAACATCACATACAAAGTTGTGCCATGCACTGAATAACAGCCCAGAGATAACAATATTCTAATCCCAAAACCTGTAGTTATGGCAGCTTCCATGGTAGAAGGAACTCGGTAGGTAATATTAAGTGAAGGGTGTAGAAATTGGGTGACTCCCCTGGATTAGCTGACCTGGGAGGGCCTCGTGGAATCACAAGGGTCCAGATGAGGGAAAGGCAGGTCAGCACAATGCCAGGTTACAAATCAGAAAGGTACAAGCAGGAGTCACAGGCTCAGGAGAGAAGGTAGGCTGCCTCCAGACATCAGAAACGCAAGGATGCAAACTCTCCTCTGCAGTCTCTGGAAAAAATGCCAGGTTCCAAACTCACTGCTGGCTTCTGACTTCTATGACTATAAATAATGTATTTATACTGTTTTGAGTTATTAAGATTTTGGTAATTTGTTATAGGCTGTGTAAGTTTTTGTGGTCATGATATACTGTTCATTGGGACTTCAAAAATTATAGGACATGGGGTGGTGCCTGGGTGGCTCAGTTGGTTGGGCTTCGGCTCAGATCACGATCCTAGAGTCCTGGGATAGAGACCCGCATCAGGCTCCTTGCTCAGCGGGGAGTCTGCTTCTCCCTCTGACCCTCTACCCTCTCAAGCTCTCTCACTCTTTCTCTCTCTCTGAAATAAATAAAATCTATAATTTTTTTAAATTATATGACATGACTGTCTGTATTACAAAGCTAAGTGAGAAATACATCATACATCAGTCTACGTGTGAGCCACACCAATATTGAGGGAAACCATCAGATGTACCACAAACCTGACCACAATCCACTACATGTACCGTGACACTGCATTTATAATTCAGTGGTAGGCTGCTTCTCTCTCTCTTCCCACTTTTACCATTTTTTTCTAATAAGTACTTATTTATATTAAATAATACAATAAATCATAAACTGTTCTCTACAATTCTTAAAGAGGCTATAGACATCTGTTACTCTTGTTTGTAAAATGATTATCCATCAGTTGGGTCTTTTCCAACTCCTTCCCCTTAAGTCAGTGAGGTGCCTAATTGCTTAAATAAGCAAAATCTGACCTTATCTGAGGGGACTGAGGAAGATGATGTTTTCTTACTGCAATGACACTGTCCTTTACCTCGCCAAAACTGCCTTTTTACTGTGATTGTATTATTTCTCGTTTTCCAGAGGTGATAGGACTCTATCAAAAGATCATTTACTTTCCATGACATACTTCTAAATTAAAATTATTTTTCAGCAGTACAAGCTAAACCTGTAGCATTTGGAGGCTTGAAAAACAAAGTGATGAGGTGGCTGAGTCTTGAGTGGCTAACTGACTTGGCCCAGAATTGTTATCAGGAGAAACTACTTGTGACTCTGGAACCAGCACCTGTGTGAGAGGTGACTGCTGTCAGGACCAGAACTACGACAGTGCATGATGACTTAAGCACAGCTTCTGGAAGAGCTTCCGGGGGTCTTGCTCTTATAAGCTTTCCTACATCTACTCACTGTCAGTGGTCACTGTGACCTCAGTGAATTTAGTGTGACCCCGCCAAGCTAATGCAGATTCCAGGCCACCTGATTTTTACCTAACTTAACAGAACATTTTACATAATATTAGGAGATATAATCACCAAATATCTTAATCCACCCTTCTATGGAATGGGATTTTTAAATAAATGCAGGAAAGATGAATGAAAAACATGTTTGGCAAAAATGTTAATTTCACTTAAAATTATTTATTTATTTAACACAGAGAGAGGGCAGAGGTGCGGGGGGGGGGGATGTGGCAGGCAGAGGCAGAGGGAGAGCAGACGTCCCACTGAGCAAGGAGCCCGATGGGAGGACTCAATCCTAGGACCCTGGGATCATGACCTGAGTCAGAGACACTTAACCAAATGAGCCAGTCAGGTGTCCCCTGATTTTCTTTCTTTCTTTCTTTCTTTTTTTTTTTTTTAAGATTTTATTTGTTTATTTGACACAGAGAGAGAGCCAGAGATCACAAGTAGGCAGAGAGGCAACCAGAGAGAGAAAGGGAAGCAGGTGTCCCGAAGAGCAGAGTGTCTGATGAGGGGCTTGATCCCAGGACCCTGAGATCATGACCTGAGCTGAAGGCAGAGGCTTTAACCCACTGAGCCATTCAAGTGCCCCTGATTTTATTTCTTAAACGTAATTTAAATTGCTGCAAAATTTTCTCAGGTATTTCCTATATATAAGCTTATTTTTTTTTAAGATTTTATTTGTTTATTTGACAGACAGAGATCACAAGTAGACAGAGAGGCAGGCAGAGAGAGAGAGAGGGAAGCAGGCTCCCTGCCTCTCTGTCTACT
>NC_081560.1:123804659-123829718 GCF_022355385.1 Mustela nigripes
GATCCCAGGACCCTGAGATCATGACCTGAGCTGAAGGCAGAGGCTTTAACCCACTGAGCCATTCAAGTGCCCCTGATTTTATTTCTTAAACGTAATTTAAATTGCTGCAAAATTTTCTCAGGTATTTCCTATATATAAGCTTATTTTTTTTTAAGATTTTATTTGTTTATTTGACAGACAGAGATCACAAGTAGACAGAGAGGCAGGCAGAGAGAGAGAGAGGGAAGCAGGCTCCCTGCTGAGCAAAGAGCCTGATACGGGACTCGATCCCAGGACCCCGGGACCATGACCTGAGCCGAAGGCAGCGGCTTAACCCACTGAGCCACCCAGGCGCCCAAATTTATCTTAATCATTTAAATATTGTGCTTTTATTTTTAAATCCTGTCCCTAGTACCTATACATTAAATCAATTTTGCAACTCTTTGAGAAGAAATAAATATTTTTTTCTAAATTTGGCTATGCGGGTTCCATGAGTAACAATTTCAATATTTAAAATTAATATAGACATATTTTGGTCAGACACGTTTTCTTTGACCGTTGCTTATGTTTTAGGAAAAGTAGACCAATTTTATTTTTTTAAGATTTAATTTAGCCATTTGAGAGAGAGAGAGCACACACAGGAGGAGCAGCAGCAGGAGAGGGAGAAGCAGACTCCTCCCTGAGCTGGGGGCCCAACGTAGGACTTGATCCAAGGACCCTGGGATCAAAACCTGAGCTGAAAGCAGATGCTTCACTGACTGAGCCAACCAGACATCCCTAGGCCAATTTTAAAACTGAGGATATTTCACTTCAAATTTAAATTTCTAGTTTCTCTTAAATAATTGGAATTTCTGGGGCACCTGGGTGGCTCAGTGGGTTAAGCCTCTGCCTTCAGCTCAGGTCATGATCTCAGGGTCCTGGGATCGAGCCATGCATCAGGCTCTCTGCTCAGTGGGGAGCCCGCTTCCCCATCTCTCTCTGCCTACTTGTGGTCTCTCTCTGTCAAATAAAAATAGAAATCTTAACAAAAAATAATTGGAATTTCTGGCAACACATAGCTCACAAAGAACCATGATTGCAACCAGAAGAACATGAAGAAAATCTTTATGCCTTGAAAGACATGTACAGAAATGTGCAATTCAAATTTCCCTCAAAGCCCATCATTTGTAGAACTCATGCATATGATTAATTATCTACCTGATCTTCACAGGCTTGTATATTAGACACCATATAGTTCCACAGTGATAAGCATACAAAAGTGAAGGGAGGCTTGCAAATGGGGATATCTAGAGGTTACAAATGAAACCTTAACTTTCTGAATAATTTTGTATCTATTACTCATCATCTGTCAGGAAGCATCAGATGTGGATTTGACATTTGCAGAGTGCTTCTCTCGAATGGGTTTGGAAAAGTTCTATCAAAGAAGAGTAAGACTATTTTATCTTTCTTTATTCTTTCCTTTTTTGATCAAGAGTAGTCACGGACTTGGGGCTACAAGCTTTCAATCCATAAGGTCAACCACAGGGGCTGTGGAGAGTATTTCCATGAGAAATGGTCATTCCTGGTATACAACACCAAAGCAGCTGGCAAATGTTATGGGATTTATCAACTGTCTCCTTAATAACACATGCCAGCACATGATAGTCAATAATTTACTGGAATAAAACCAATACAAATATATAAATGTGATAATTCCCTGACTGCAAAGGAATTTACAAAATCTACATTTCACAAAATGCAGACATGCCACGTGATCTGGAGAAACAGATGACACAGCTGAAGTTTAGAGTAAAGGAGACTATCTCCTGACAAAACCTTCAGGGTTGTGGGTGCATCTCTTCAGAGAACAGGAGTTTGACTTACAAGCTTCACTGACAGGAATTTACGTGATGATTTTACTATGGGGAAATATAATTTACATGACCAAAACTAACAAAAATAGTTTTATTTCACAGTTTTCATAGCTTTCATTGTTTTCTTACATTTATGTAGAAAAACAATGAATCTGGTATCTGCATTTTTAGTTTACAAACTGTTTTCACTTATAATTTTTTTCATATAACTCTTAAAAACCTTTAAGGCAAAATTAGAATGTCTGTCTTTTGGAAATTTACTTTCTCACAAAGGCTATCACAAAAACTATTCAAAATATAAAGAAAGAAAATAAATTCCCAGATGCGTTTTCACAGTGAGGTGCTGGTATGACTTTGATCTATAATACAATACTCTAGGGTCTAGATTAATTTCTAGATTTTTATTTACTAGAGATGCAAATCATTTCTGTCTAGTGGAACAAACAACTATAATGGTATGGTTTATGGTCTTTTGGGATATTAACCAGTTTAATATTTATCTAGCAATCATATCCTGCTATTGCCTATAAATACCCAGTTTTTTATATTCTCCTTGAATATTTGGAACATTTTAGGGATCCCCTCATTAATTAACAAGATTCATGAACATTTTATATGTTCATGATTTTACCTTTTAGAAAATTACATGTTAAAAACTTCTATTTGTGGTATTTCTAAGAAAGATGGTGGAGTAGAAGTGTCCTAAGCTCACGGGGACCCATATATACAACTAGGTAACATCTGCATCACTATTTTTGTGGCCTAATACGTGATCTATTCTGTAGAATGTATGTTCCATGTGCACTTGAAGAGAATATGTATTCTTCTATTTCAGGATGGAATACTGTGAATATATGTGTTAGATCCATCTAGTCCAATATGTCAAAGACATTGTCTTCTTTTTTACTTTCTGTTTGGAAGGCCTAGCCATTACATGCTTATAGATTGGAAGAACAAAAATTGTTCAAATATCCATACTACACATAACAATTTACAGATTTAATATAATCCTTATCAAAATACCACCAGTATTTTTCATAGAACTAGAAAAAATTATCTTAAAATTGGTATAGAACCACAAAAGGCATAATATAGCCAAAGCAATCTTGGAAAAAAAAAATGGGAGGTATCACAAGCCCAGAAATCAAGATATAGTACAAAGCTGTAGTAATAAAAACAGTATATCACTGGCACAGAAAGAAACATACAGATCAAAAAAAAAAAAAAAATAGAAAGCCCAGGTATAAACCCACAATTGCATGGTCAATTAATCTTTGACAAAGCAGGAAAGAATAACCAATGGGAAAAAACAATCTCTTCAACAAACAGAGGTAGGAAAACTGGACAGCTACATGCAGAAGAATGAACCTGGACCATTTTCTTAAACCATATACAAAAATAAACTCAAAATGGATCAGGGACCTAAATGTGAAACCTAAAATCATAAAAATCCTAGAACAGAGCACAGGCAATAATTTCTCTGACATTTGCCATAGCAAGATTTTTCTAGATCGGTCTCCTGAGGCAAGGGAAACAAAAACAAAAATAAATTATTGGGACTACATCAAAATAAAAGGTTCATGCACAGCAAGGTAAACAATCAGCAAAACAAAAAGACAACCTATGGAATGGGAGAAGATATGTGTAAATGACATATTTGATAAAGGGTTAGTATTTAAAATAGAAGAACCTATCAAACTGAACACCCAAAACACAAACAATCCAGTTAAGAAATGGACAAAAGACATGAATATGTATTTTTCCAAAGAAGATATCCAGGTGGCCAAACAGACAAATAAAAAGATGTTCAACTTCACTCCTTATGAGGGAAATATAAATAAAAACTGCAACAAATTATCACTTTACACCTGTCAGAATGGCTGAAATAAAAAATACAAGAAACAACAAGTGTTGGCAAGGTTGTGGAGAAAAAGTAACCGTCATACACTATTGGTGGGAATGCAAGTTGATGCAGACAGTATGGAAAACAGTATGCAAGTTCCTCATAAAGTTAAAATTGAATTACCATCTGATCCAATAATTCCACTACTGGGTACTTATGCAAGTAATATGAAACCAAGTAATATATGCACCCCATGTTTATTTTGGTATTATTTACAATAAGCCAAAGTATGGAAGCAGACCAAATGCCCAGCGACTGAAGAATAGATAAAGAAGATGTGCTATACACACGCACGCGCACGCGCATCACCTCCCCCCCCCACACACACACACTATAATATTACTCAGTGGTAAGAAGGAATGAAATCTTCCCATTTGCAACAACATGGATGGATCTAGAGAGTTCTATGCTAAGTGAAATAAGTCAGTCACAGAAAGGCAAATGTCATAGGATTTCACTCATATGTGGAATTTAAGAAACTTTAAGCAAAGCAGGGCAAAAAAAGAGAGAGGCAAACCAGGAAACAGACTCTTAACTCCACAGAACACACTGATGGTCACCAGAGAGGAGGTGGGTAGGGGATGCTAAAAAGAGGTGACCAGGCTGAAGAAGTGTACTTGCCCTGATGAGCACAGGGTGAGGAATGGAAGTGTGGAATCAGTACATCTGAAACTAATATTACATTGCATATTAATTATAGTGTAACTTAATGAAATTTATATTTGCAAGGGATAAGCATCATATCAATTGTCATACTCAAATTTTTATGAGACTAATGATCCCTGGAGATCCTTTGTGGGTCTTGACAAATGCATTCACTTCCCAGGGTTCCTCTGAAACTATAAAATGAGAAAACTAATGTCATCTATATTCTATCCTATAGTCTAAAATATGAAGATACTGTGATTTTAAGGGCTCAATTTGAATGAAGTTGTCCTTACTAAGCCATGATAAATGAAGTAAATGCCCAAATAATCTCTCCAAACTGTGGAAACAAAAAGTAGAGGAATTTGACATAATGCTACTCTTAGAAATGCCTATCAGCAAACCTTGGAAAGAGAATTTACACTGAGAAAAATAATAGCTACACATGGCAGGTCAAATACACAGAGTGGCTGAATCCTCACATCTCCATTATTGGTAAATGATAAAATTTATTTCCTTTTTTCTTTTTCTTTTTTTGTTAAGATTTATTTACTTGAATGAGAAAGAGAATGAGGGCAGACAGACAGGGACAGAGAGAATCCCAAGCAGACTCTGCAATGAGTTCAGAGCCCAACTCTAGGCTCCATCTCATGACCCTGAGATCATGACCTGAGCCAAAACCAGATGCTTGACCAACTGAGCCACCCAAATGCCCCTTCTTTTTTTTATTACTCTTTATTCAGTGTTTCTAGTCCTTTGAAATTCCTGGGTAAGTATGACTCTAAATATCCTTACTGCATCATCCCATGTATGTTTAATTTATTATAGTTCGCGCCTTAAATTTAAGGTGCTGTGGAAGATGAAGAGGTAGATATTGGCTTAAATTCTCCCATTTTATTTTCTACAAAGTTCATCAAGTTTGTTTGGTAACAATTTCACTTAATATTTTTCTTAATAAGTCTTTTTAGGAAGATACTCTTACCATCACTGTTTCATAAGTAAGAGATTAAAACCCAGAAAAGTGAAGTAATTTACCCAAAATCACACAGCTGGTGATAGGCAGAGCCAGATTAACTAAGGTTCTGTCACCAGGCTTCATGAATCTGAATGTCTGGCCTGGATAACAGTGGTATGCAGCCTCTAAGTTCTCCATTTTATGATCCCTCCAGGATTCATACTTCCTGGTGTTCAGTCCTGGGTAGCCTCTCCCACACTGAGAAGGGCTGACCTGTGTCACCTACAAGATACTGCATAGATGACAGCATCTCAATTCTGAGGCCAGCCCAGAAAAATCATGATGGCTCTACCTTGCTTCCTTGGGTCACTTTCTCTAGGAAAGATCAGCTGCAATGTGACAACACCCAAACACCCGAACAGTAGTATGGAAAGGCCCAGCTGGCAAGGAGACTTGGGTTGGTTCCCATCAACAGCAAGAACCGACCTGTCAGGCATCCTGGATGAGCCACCCTTGGAAGCAGACCCTCCAGTCACAGTTAAACTTTCAAATACCATCAGCTGCAGCCAACATCCTTACTACAAACTCATGAGAGACAGACCCTGGGATGTAATCACCCAGCCAGGCTCCTCTTAGATCTTTACCCAACAGAACAACACATGCTTATTTTTTTTTAAGTATTTCTTTAATATATCAATTTTCCTTTCTTCTTATCAAGACTCTGGAAATCGGTGGCGCCTGGGTGGCTCAGTGGGTTAAAGCCTCTGCCTTCGGCTCAGGTCATTATCCCAGGGTCCTGGGATCGAACCCCGCATCGGGCTCTCTGCTCAGCAGGGAGCCTGCTTCATCCTGTCTCTCTGCCTGCCTCTCTGCCTGCTTGTGATCTCTCTCTGTCAAATAAATAAATAAATAAAATCTTTAAAAAAAAAAAAAAGTAAAATACTTAGTGATGTTATTATATAGACAGCATCTCCAGTGGATTTTTAGAACAGAAAGTCAGTAAAACTCATAATAGTTGTAGAAAACCTTATCACAGTTGTCAGTAGTAAGTCACTAAAAACATTGTACTTTGTGATTCATTAAAAAGCAACAGAAGCTGTTGGTGAACAGAGGAGGGACATCATCTAAGTCAGACTGGCAACTGAATACCAGCTTGGGAAGTATTCCCAAAGAAGTGACCACCAGCTCTGCAAGAACCCCAGGCACGTTGGGGTAGGTGTTACGTGAACTCAGTGCTGTCATCTCAGTTTTGCTATGAACTTATAACTTTGCTAGAAAATAATGTCTATTTTATACATATACACACAGATACATAAATACAACACAAATGTATATATTTTATATATTATAATGTGAATTACAGAGAATTTATATAATTTGCTATACAAACACACACACATCCATACACAGATACTCATGGCCAATATCTATATTATAAATAGATATATTTATCTCTATATATATACCTAATACAAAGTACATAGAGCCCACATACATAGCATAAGTTTTATCCAGTTAAACAATAGAGTTATATATAAAAATCAAAATAATCTGAAATTATAAATAGAAGGAAAACAAGAGTAATGGGAAAAGTTGAAGAACTTACCATAACTGTTCATTATATCAACGTGAGCATGCATACAACCTAAAGGCTAGTACATGTTTGCACGGTTAAAACAGTTTAAAATCTGTTCGAATACAGTCCCTATGCATTGTACCTTGTATGTGTGTTGTAGCTCAAGAGTCTTTCTCTTTTCATGGAATCACCCTACCTGGCAAGGGCAGAAGACAGCTGGGAGAGGACCTTGCCACTCTGTAACCTCTTCAGAACAATGCAGCCCCACCCCCTACCCCCCCAGTTTATCAAGTTGAAGATGTCACCAGCAAGTGGTCTGTGCTATTTCTGTGGTACTACTATATTTATCGTGAACTGTGTGATAATTCAGGGAGTCCTCGCAATATACCCACCATCTTATCACAAAGGGACAGACCGTGTAGCAAGAGAACAACTTAGCTGACCTCTGATACACTCAAATACCACTACAAAGAACTGAATGTCTTGCTTTCACAGCTACTGAACTTTGCGCATGGGTAAGGAGAGTGGAGGGATGTCTGGGTAGCTCAGCTAGTTAAGTGTCTACCTTCAGCTCAGGTCATGATTCCAGGAGCATAAGGCTCCCTGTTATGCAGGGAGTCTGCTTTTCTCCCCCTGCCTCGCTCTTGCTTTGTCTCTCTCTCTGTCTCAAATAAATACATAAAAACTTAAAAAAAATATAAGAAAAGTGTAAATTTGACAACTCCATTAAGTTACATTAAGTTTTCCTTGTCAGTAATAAAAATTACTTAAAACTTCTATTGTTTGCCTTTTGGCAGAATATCCAAAGTGGTACCAAACTGGACACAAAGGTTATCAGAAAAGTGTAATTATCTGCTTATCCAATAAGAAGAAATAGATGACACATTCATCAACTCAAATATTTTTTTCATAAATGCTCTTGTTGTTAAAAGTACTTTAACAACACATACACAGAGTATTAATTTCAATAAAAATTATTGATTTCAAGTGCAGTATTCATATTTGCTGAGCAGCATTTCTTTGCTGTAGAGTAAAATCTTCACTAAGAAAATAAACTACAGCCAGGGTTTGAATAGTGAACTCATACGAATGTAGAATTAGAAGAGTTGATTGAGCAGTCAAAATGAATTATTTCAAAAAACATGGTACTTTATATGCATTCATTCTACTGTAGAGAAAACCTTCAAGACCCCAAAGATATTCCTTTTTAATGTGTCTTGGAATTTTCAAGAGAGTATGAAGTGCAAAGACCCATAGTCTTCCATGAATATATTAGACCTCTTACATTCAATGTCAGCACTAGCCTTCTAGTCGCATTTCTTTTTCTCTAAATACCTGCACAATCCTGACATACGAGTGAACATTATTTTCACAGCAATCTCTTTCTCTTTATCAAAGACACCGAACTTGTTGGACGTGAAGAAGTGTTAGAAAGGCAGTCATTAAATGTCACAGGAGACCAACAAAGACTGCACACCCAAGGATAAATTAAATAGTTCATTTAGGTTAGCATCATCCTTCCAGTCTTTTGAGTTCTAAAACAAAACACCAATGCATACACTGACGAATATAAATGTCAGGCATTATCCTTTTTGGTTTCATTTTTCTGTGAATTTCTCTATAGTTCCTTAAACCTCTGTACTTCAGAATCTTGTTGTATCATGCATTTTTTATTTACCTTTCTGAGAGGTTTAACAATGTAATTCTGAAATACTATTCTAAGTTGAAGAATTCAATTCTTTCGGGAAAAATTGAATTGAAATTTTACAAAAATCTAAATAAGATGTTTATTACAACTTGGAAAATATCAAAGCTTCATTTTTTAAAAATATTTTATTTATTTATCTGAGAAAGACGGAGATAGTGAGAGAGCACAAGCGGGAAGGCAGGGAAGAAGCAGGACCCCGCCCCCCCCCACCACTGAGCAGGGAGCCCGATATGGGGCTCGATCCCAGGACCCTGAGATCATAACCTGAGCTGAAGGCAGACACTTAACTGACTGAACCACCCAGGCATCCCTCAAAGCTGCATTTTATTTAATACCTGCTTTAAGATACATGATCAATACTTAATACTGAAAGTTCTGGCAAGACAGTATAGTGCATGTATCAATAATATTCAATTGCCTAAGGACCTCTACAACATGCTACAAAAGGTAAGTATATATTGTATGGCTTTGATCTGTTTCAAATGTAACAGACTCTTTTCATCATTGAACTTTAGTTTTATATTAAGTGCTATAAGGGAATCAAAATTATGTGTGCACATTTCTATTTTAACACATAATGTATCTTCTTTTTGTAATTGCTTCTTATATTTAATGAAGAGAGGAATCTGAAAGCCAATCAACTTGGCTCTCATTCAAAACTCTGATATTAATTTCAGAATAGTAAATACAAAAAAAAAAAGAGAGAGAATAGTAAATACATCCCCTGTGTGTGGCAGTTTTGAAGTAAAGAGACCGACTTATTATTATGTTGCTACAAAATTTTATTCTAATTTCATATTTATTATATCTTATTTTGGATGCTGGCCATTAAGGTTTGTTTTTAAGAATTAACACTCTTAATAAGCAAAAGATTCACACCAATACTAAAATAAGAACTTGGAAAAGTAACTTACTATGATAAACATTAAAACATTATATAGGTTGTGATGTCGCATATTATTTTTCAAAGCTGAATATTATGGACTTTTAAAAGCAGCCCTGCTTTTATTTATGCAAATTATAAGGATAAAAGATGTAAAGGAAGAAAATTAATAACTGACAGGATTTAAAGGGAAAATAAATCCATTGTCTTACAACTGTAATTTCTGAGTGACCTTCCTTGGATTACTTTGAAGTCCAGAAAGAGCCATGAATAGACACTTACCCAAGGCATTTGGACAGTGAAAAATTAAACAGTAGTCACATTTTTGCATTTGGTTTAGCATGTCTTTTTAGAAGATAAAACAGCCCAGTTTCCTGGGGTAGGTCTGGTTAAAGCCTCCTTATTGAAAAAACTATTTTAACTTGCTGTTATCTTTCTTTCTAGCACTTACTAACAAATGCAAATTTTATCAAGAAGAAAAAGCACAAAGAGAAAACCCACACTGAGTCTAAGAAATGTAAAAAAATCATCACCAAGAATGAACATGTGATCTGTCCTTCCAAATTTCCTCTATGCCTTTCAAGAGACACTGAGACTGCTGGGTCCTCCCAGGTAACAGCGTCAGACGTTATGTGTGTTATCAGACAAACTAAGACCTGAAAATGTTACTGAGTTAGCTACCAGCTGACCTGGAGAAAACTAGAGACACGTAGAGGATGTTTCTAAGAGTTTAAATTAAATAAGGGAGTAAAAATTAACAATGATTAAAATTAGAATTAGTTGTGTCTTCAGAGTATCAGCAACTCAAATATCAGTATCATTTAATATTGTGAATTCAAACCCTCTAAATAAGGGGTTGTCAAATTTTTGTTGTGAAGGGTCAGATATTAAATATTTTAGGCTTTGTGACCCATATGCTCTCTGTTGCAATCACTGAATTATGCCACTGGAACTACATGGATGACAATAGCTGATTCCAATAAAACGTTATTTATAAAAACAGACCTATTCTGCACAGATAGTATAGTAAGTAGATCTCTGCGATAAATGAATAACTTTTACTCACAAGTGTTAATTTCAGTTGTGTCATGTGTAGACCTATCCTTTACTGCTTTTAATGGCAATCTTCCTACAGTTTAGCAAATATGCACACACGCATTACACATAAGTACTTACTATGTGCGACATATATGTGTATGCATGCACACATGTATAACACATACACACATGTATATAATACACACATGTATGACATACACACACATACACGTATAAATACATGTATAATACAAGTTATTGTAACACATTTGACTAAAAATCAGGACATTAATCTTTCTCTAAAATATAGGAGATATTTGGTTTCAAATATTTAACCAGAGGCTTATAAAAGCACTTCACAAGTGATAACAAGTGAACTAATTATAAAGAAGTTTCACAGTACTTTCCACTCTTTTAAACAATCGACTTTACTGTGATATAATTTATACATAATGTTTAAGTTTTTTTCTTAGCACCATTTAATGTAGTGAAAGAACAGATTTGATTTCTTTGACTCAAAATAGAAAGCATCACAGCCTCTTAAAAGCAATACATTTAATACATTCCTAAGATTTCAAAAGAAAAGCATGTATCATTCATGCTACAGGTCTTCAATCTTCCTCAGATAACACTACAGACACAGCATTCAAATTGCATATTTTAACAAGAGAAACATGAAAACTCATTTTGGTACTGAAGTTAAAAATAAAATAAAACCAATGTTGAACTGACCCAGCAGCAGCAGATGCCCTCCTGTCCCTGCACGGCACCCCTGGTTCCTTCACGTGACAGGATGAAGTGCATCACGCCTTGTCCCTGGTCTCTCACCTTTCACACCAGGCTGGTCTGCATCCCTTCCCTTTGCCCTTCTCTGCCGCACATGGTCTGCCACACATGGTGCCCTCAGTTCTGAGCATGTGGGCCTCTGCTTTATGGCATCACTGTTCCATCCTCCTTCTGACTGTCATTCCATTCTCCCTCAAACTGTGCAGAGAGCTCACTTCTTATTCTCCCAGCCTCAAGTGGCTTTTGACATTTTACAGGGGGGAAAAACAAAACAAAACAAAATACCTTTTAAAATATAAATTATATCACATGTAAAATAGTAGGCTATCCATTATTCATTTTCTTGGGGGAAAGTATCTTTAAATCCACTCTACTTATAACTATGCACACACATGCTTCATAGGGGCACTAGAAGAAATTCAGATCAATTCTTCCTTATTTCCATGCTACCTCCTTGGGTATGGAAGAAGGAAAAGCCCTCATTATGATCCTCAGATCCCTCCAAACAATTCACAATCCCATGGCACCATCAAGAACAAGCCAGTCCTAGGATTACTTATAAATCATAGATGTTTTGAAATATACATGATATACATTTGATGTATGATCATCAAATCCTCACCCACGAATATCTCTGGAATTATTTACTTCCCTTATTTAGAGACAAAGTAGTTCAAGGACAGGAAGTTTGGGAAACTTTCCCAGATCACACTATTGGCAAGAACAGAGTCAGAATTCGAAGCCCACTCCTTACTGCGGCCCTGTGCTGTCAAAAGGACAGCCATGCCCTCTGCCCAGACCTCCCAGGCTCATTCCCCCTACCCCAGCTTGGGTGCTCCCCAGTATATGATTGGCCTGGGCACCCACACACAGCCCTCCTTCCACTTCTCATCCAGTGCCCCTTCAGAAACCATATGCTCTCTTTCTCCCCAATAAGAGACTTCTGGTCCCTGGACGAAAGGGGCCCTTCATCCTTTTCTCCCAGTCATACTGCTTTGAAATCATTGTTTATCCTGTGGCTACAAGCTACTCCAGCAAGCCTCTTAATTTCCAAAAATTTACACATGTTAGAATTGAATATGCACCCACATTACTGTGAGGAAGAATGAGAAGAAGCTTACAAACAACACACCTTGTTGATTTTGTAATTCTGTTTGTGATTCTTTCACGTAAGCTATGACAAAAAACAACTCCTAGTTGCAAAGGTGCACAGGAATTTGAGTTTGGGGCTTGTTTTCTTCTCATTTTTGGTTGTTTTTTTTTTTGTAATTTTTTTTCAGTGAGATTCATTCCTCCTCCCTTTACCCAAAATAAGGTACTGTTTTTAGAGAATTAGTGAAGATGAGTCACTAAGTACACCAGGTGATCCAGTCTCTCAGCGCATTCAGGCTGCGGTCACCACAGACTAGGTGACACCTTCCTCCCTGCTCTGCAGGCCAGGGTTCCAAGGTCATGGCTGAGGTAGATCTGTGGGCCACTGTCAAGTGTCCTCAAATAGTGGAAAGGGGAGGGGTGCTCTGAGTTCTCTGTTACAAGGCACTGATCTCACCCATAGGAGCTCCACCCTCATGCCAAAAGCCATCTCCACCCTTCACCACCACACTGGGGGCCAGGATCCCAACATGTGGACTTCAAGGGGACACAAACATTCAGTCCATGGCAGCAAACGCCTTGCCTGTGTAAACTTTCTTGACTGAAAGACCATAACTTAAAATACCATAAACACCAAAAAAATCAGTTCTTGCTCAGCCCTGTTAGACGTTTTTGTCTCTCTTCTTACATTTATTTTTATTCTATGTATTACTGATATTGACAAGGCCACAGGGAGGTAAGGTGCTTCACTGTTTCCCCATGTGCAATATACACTCTATTTGCCTAACAACCAATTTTACTGTTTCTAATCTAAGTTCTCTTAGCCTTTCCATCGTGTGTTTAATGTTCAGACCACTTAATTTTCTGGAAGGCCCTCACTGTACCCTTTCCAGGTACTTGAGCTCTCTCTATTTATAAAGGCCAGAAAAGGATGATCTTCACTCGTTCAAGGTGCTCTAAAGATGTTAAGGATGAAAGTAAATGAAGCACTTGAAATCTCTGAGGCTGTTTCTTCATTATGTACTGTTCCACATTTGCGATGTAAGTTCCCCCAAATAATTAAAAAAAAATAGATTTTATGTATTTGTCAGAAAGAGAGAGAGCATGCGTACAAGCATAGGGAGAGGCAGAGGGAGAAGCAGGCTCCACACTGAGCAGGAAGCCTGATGCAGGGCTTGATCCCAGAACCCTGGAATCACGACCAGAGACGAAGGCAGATGCTTACCCGACTGAGCCACCCAGGCGCTCCTCTCCCAAATCATTTTAATTCCATGCATACTTTCAGACTGCAGAGTCTGGGCTAGAAATTCAATAGAAATTTGTGTCTGTGTGCATGTATGTGTACACATGTGTGTGTCCATGTTCACTTAAATGTGTATGTGTGCATGTGCACATGTGTGGGGGTGCACGTGTATGTGTAGCATGCATGTGTGCATGTGTGAGGGTGGTATGTATATGTCTGTGCCTGCAATCCTAATCTCTAGGATCTTAAAGCTTCTGTGATTTCCCATAAGTTACAGAACCCCCTGTGAATTAAGGAGGCACAGACCTCAAGCTACTTTACACCTGTTGAATCATCAGGAGAGACCAGTAACTCTCCTGCATATTAGTTCTGAAAATTCCTTATGGATGTTAGTCATTTTTTCACATTAATGTTCTAAGAAATAACAAACACAACACTCATGGCAGAACACTCAGCAGGTTATGTTAGAGCTGAGAAATACAGAATACAAACACACAGACACTTGTGTAATCCTATGAGCTGTTTCTCCTGGCACAGGGTCTCCTTTCACCTCATCTGCATTTGAATCTATCATCATAACTTTTACTACAGTTCTCAGAAAACAATGACAGATTCTAATGAAATGGTGTTTTTGGAATGTTACCCCTTCAGCCTTCCTGTCACTCTGGGCTAGATGGGGACGACCATGGAAGACAAGTCCAGCAAGCTCACTGAGGACCGCAGCCCTGAGTCTGAGAATACTCAGACTCTCTCCATGTCTCTACCAGCTCTCTCCATGTCCCCTTGTTTGAAGATGAATGACAAACAGGCCTGAATTCCCCAGTGACCACAGAGCTCTGGCAAGGCTGTGGGGAGGCCCTGAGAGCAACGGTGCAGCTAAGTCAGGATCAGGTGAGATCAGCAAAAGTGAAGAAAGCAACTAAGGCATCCTGAGCAAACACTTGCCACGTGCATGGGGCTCCTCTCTCACAGACCGCAACGAGCCAGGGCACCGAGGCCATCCACTCAGGCAGGGCTCCAGCCAGGGCCACAGACACACCTGCTTCGCTGCAGTGCCCATGTCCCCTCATCAGCCGCTGCAGCCACACGGAGCGAAACAAGACATTGGGGAAACAGAGTCGGGGAAGGTGGGTGGGACGAGGGTTCATAAGCGTGAGAGCAAAATATTGCTTTTCCTGAACCTTTCCTGATCTATTATGGATTTTCTTGTGTTTTAATTAATTTTACTCTTTTTCAAAACAGAAAAATTGTTTATTAATACCTCGTTCTTATTTTTTCATATAGGCTATAACAAGAACATAAATTCAAACTTACAGTCATCTCAAATCACAGGTAATAGCTGTTAGTTACTTACAGAAAGCCTTCCAAAATTTCATGCATTTTTATCTATGTATAAATAAATAAATGCTTAGAAAAATAACATCTTTATAAGATAAAACCAGTAGTGCCTGCTTTGTCATCTTTCAACATTAACAATGTAGATCTACACCATCCTTTTTAGTAATTCACATTATTTCTTTGAAAAATGTTTACTTTTTCTTCTTTTTAGGTCATTAAATTTTTTGGATGGCTATTAAGTACAAGTGTTGCTATAAATATGCTGAAAAACACATTTATGCTTACTTAAGCAACTAATTTCTAAATATGTATTTTTCAATGATTGAATTGGTAGGTCACTGACATGTTTTCAAAATGAGTCTTCCAGAGTACTTCTGAAGTGTAAAGTATGCCTTTTATCTCAGTTAATTAACCATACTAACCAGAAGCCCCAGTTGCCTATTGGATAAGGCATTGGCCTCCTAAACATACTAACCATTCCATACCTTTAGAACTACTGCCAAATAAAATGGAAAAGATATACCACTATTTTAAATTGCTCTTTTTAATTCATTAATGAAAGAAAACTCCTTAGCCACTCCTATCAGTTTGCTCATCTCTTTCTCAATAATGCATAAAGTCTGCATAGAGAAAGGGTAGTAACCCTTTCTATGTCATCTGTGTGGCAATGTGTGATCAAATTTGCCATTGTTTTTAAAATGAGGGAAATGGTTATGTAATTGAAGTTTTAAATATTCCTGGAGCCCACTTCCTCATCCTTCCCTTGGCAGTTCCAGGCTGTCACATTGGTGTGAATTTTGAGGGTGGCCTGCAAGCCCCTGGGTCATGGGCTGGAGCCAGCCCTATCTCTGTGACCTTGTGAGGGTGAGCAAGTGATGGAGACAGAGGCCAGTTTACCTGGGCAGCTCCAAATGTCTTTCAGAAACCACCATGGCCTGAGCAGGGGCTGCCAGAATCATAGTGAGGAAAACAAGTCTCCTTCTCTTTAAAGAGCACCAACCTACAGAGACTGAGGGTGAGAACTCCAGCTGTGGTCTATGCT
Source organism: Mustela nigripes (assembly GCF_022355385.1). Classification (NCBI taxonomy): domain Eukaryota; kingdom Metazoa; phylum Chordata; class Mammalia; order Carnivora; family Mustelidae; genus Mustela; species Mustela nigripes. Next base: position 123,820,701 of record NC_081560.1, read on the forward strand.
CACTGTGTAGTCACCAAGAAGCCCTTCACTATTCTTTCCTCACAATTCTTCCCACAGAAACACACACACACACACACACACACACACACAACACACAGGAGGCAGACGGCAACCACTATTTCATGCCTCCTGCGTATGTTAGGACTGACACGTGCTCCAAGAATCTAAGTGACTCACAGAAAATCTAACTCAGGCCTTGCACTTATTTTTAAACAAAAGCATTAGACAAATAGTCATTTATTTTTTTTCTAAGTCCCAAGTGATATTCTGATCTCCAGGGACAGAGTAATGGAAAAAGAAAGAAGGAAGAGTAGTGGCTTCAATCACTCTGCGAAAAGCACAAGAAGATGGTTTAGCTGATTTGATAGAGAACACATGTAAGTAAAACTATATTTACATGTAGGTGAAATTCATTATATATATTTATGAGAAACTGAACAAACTTCCTTCCCAACCCCCACAAGTTAGGCCTCAAAATCTAAGCTCCTTCAGCACCAGTTTTCCTTGAGTGAGACTTGAGTACTTCACTTTATTTCATCATTTTTATTCTCAAAATCATGTAAAATTATATTTCCACTATCACACTTGAATTCAAAATAGTAATCTAATGGAATTTTACTTGGATTGATGTTCACTGAAAACAGAACACTTTTTTTTTTCCCCCCTGAGAGAGAGAGATCATGCTTCAGAGTTGAGGGAGAGGGAGAGGAAGGAGAGGAAGAGAGAGAACCTCAAGCAGACTCCACACCAAGCTCAGAGCCCTACACAAGGCTGGATCCCATGACACAGGAGATCATGACCTGAGCTGAATCCAAGAGTAAGGCTTTTACCAAGAGACTTTAAAGACCTTCAAGTAAAGTGCTACACTGGGACCTGGGAAGGGACAATGAAATGTTGGGTTACACAACAGAGTCCAGCAAGCTCACTCTAGCTACATCACCTATGTAGCATGCAGACATACTGTGTGGTCTTACTGTCCAAGGCCCAGACTCATGCTGAAAATAGTTTATTAAAATCACTACCATGATGTCAGAGATTTTATAAAAACCATAAATAGTTAAAAAATAACTAGATCACTTTGACTTAAAAAAAAAACCCACAAATAAAACACTTGAACATTGACAAATCTATTTACAAACAGCAGATTTCTCATCAAGGCATAGATTTTTCAAGGTAGTTGAAAGAAAACAATTTACTCAGAGGTAGTCATTATATATATTACATACTAAGTCAACTATCCTTCAAACTATTATCATTAAAATAAACAATGGCTACTATTTCTGCAGCTCATTAATATTCAATCAAAAATGGAATTTAGGGATATGAACAGACTATATTTGTGTATAATGGCAAATGGCAGATTTCCTAGAAATTGTGACCATATTATCATTGATTGCAACACTTTAAAACAAACACCACATCAAAAGTGTATAGTTTACATCATAATAGAGAACTCTGTGCTTCATACAACAAAGAAAATTAGCTTCCATATGATTTCAACACTAATATGCAATAAATTGCTCTCCATAAATTATGTATTATGAATTACACAGACATTAATCAAAAGTTGCTAACAGTTATAACCCCCTAAGAAGAAGAACTAAAAATTAAGCCCAGAGCTATACTTTCAACTATATCAACTTATTTTCTAGTAGTAGAGGAGAAATATGAGAAAAATCATTTAAATAACAGTCCATTTTGGTGTTTAATTCTTAGGAAACCAGAAACCATTATGTTAATTTAATTGCATTGTAATATGTAAATTATTTAGAGGGAACAATGTTGAGAAATGTCAAATTTTCTGGATTTCACATACAGAATCATCCCATTTGCTGACTTCCGATTCCTAAAAACCTTTTATTCCAGAGGGATGCAAATTCTTGACGATGGTTAATACAGCAGCATCTTTTCTAGTTGAAAGGAGGAAAATTCCTCTCAGCATGAGTCAACCTGGCTTATGACGTGGCTTTCTTTTCTATCAAAGATGGATTTTCTAACAGAAATGAGTGTTTTCTAACAATATACAAAGCTGCTTCATTTATTTGTATTATTTATTTTTCTTTATGAAACGGGTCAGAATAGATGGAAAAAATCAGTAAATGCTGATAGTCTAACAGATATTTTCAAAAGATAATTGTGTGGTTTTTACTAAATTTGAATTATGGGAGTTCTTTCCCCATTATATGTAATTTTACCCACTCAACTAAAACACTTGATTTCTTCGCAGAAGGGCAGGAAAAAAGAAGCTGAGAACCAGAACATGCTAATGAGGATACAGAGAGATACTGAGTCAACTCTCTAATAGCCTCTGAACCAGGAGGCCTGAGTCTGTGGACACAGCACCAAACGAGACACACAGACTTAAGAACATCTGGGCCACATGGACCACAGGTGGTAGGTAGGTATGGGGAAAGACCTGAATAATCCCCCAAGGGCTTTGACTGACACTGGACCCACAACCCACAGTAATCTGTTCAGAATCTGGGGCAAAACTCAACCAGGTGGACTGCCTTCAATAAAAACAAAGGGAAGTGACATCGCAATGTTCCACCACAGGATTTATACAAGATGTATAGGGTCACAAACAACTACGATCCAGACTTACTCCCCACATGTACGATCCACAGAGCCCAATGCTAAGACAACACAGATAATGAAACGATCTGACAAATACTTCAAAACAACTCTTTTAAACTATCCAACAAGTAATGGCAAATGCTCATTAAATGATGAGGAATATAGCCATTCTCAAGTAATTCTTGAGAATCTTTTCCATTGCTTATTATTTATTATTAAATTATAAGATTTTTTAAATTCAGAAAAAGTTATTGAATTTAACTCCCAGCATCCACTGAAATAATCAAAGGATGTTTCTTCTTTAATCAATAAATCTCACAATCTTACTTTGAGTATATTTAAAATAATGTGCTCTGCACTTCAATTTATTAATTAACCTGGAATACATGAGGCTAACAGCTGATTTCAAGGGAAAGAGTGCTTCACATACACAAACATGCTCACATTCAAACAGGACTCGAGCTGGGAGACAGAGCTTGTGTGTGCTGCAATGACCACACGGACCTCTCCTCTCTATGCTTCAGTCTGGTCACCAGGGCACAAGTGTGTTCACATAGGAGACCCTCCCTTCAAGTACACTCCTACTATTGTAACCTGTGCAGACCCCTTCCCCCAAACCTGCTTTCCACTGCTACCACTTCTAATTAAATGTTTTTACTGGAGGATTTTACTGATTGAAGAAGGCAAAAGAGAGGATGAATACAACAGACATAAATATAAGGAATAAAGAGTTAAGACAATATTTATTTGTAGAACACATGACTACACATGTAGAAAGTTCAAAGGAACCAACAAAACCTGCCAGGTATAAAAAGCAAGGTCATCAAGATCCCAGGATACAAAACCAAAATTCAGTAAGGGGCACCTGGGTGGCTCAGTCAGTTAAGCATCCAACTTGCATGATTTTAGCTCAGGTCATTATCTCAGGGTCCTGGGATGGAAGCCAGCCTCAGGCTCCAGGCTCAGTGCTCCCTGCCCTTGGCCCTGCTCCCTGTACTAAACAAACAAATAAATAAATAAATATCTTTTAAAAAAATAAAAATAAAATTCTTTTAAAAAATCTGTCCTATTTCTTTATTCTAGGAAACAATTAATTTATGTACATTCGAAACAAAAAACAAATTTTAAGATTATTCCCAATGGCATCAAAAATGACAAATATTTAGGAAAAATTTTAACAAAAAAATAGAAAATAATACTACAGTAAAAGCTATAAAACACTGCTGACAGAAAATAATCATGATGTAAATATTTGAATACATTTGCCAAGTTCAATGGTAAGAGGATTAGCAGTATAAAGCTATCTATCTGTCAAAATTGAGTTATTTCAGAATACTTTTTCCATAGTTTTACAAGCCAATGTTAAAATTTATATAGAAATATGGTTATTTTCAATTTTGTAAAGGCAGACCAAGGCGAGGAAATTAATACTACATAAATTTGTTTTACTGTAAAGCTACAATGACAGAGTATGATATTTGCATAAAATAATACAAAAGTTTAATTAAACATTAAAATTCCACACTATGTGATTAAATGTTTAATAAAGACAATAATTCAACTAAATGGGAAAGAAAAAGGCTACTTTCAGATGTTGATTGTGTATCAACTGGCTTTTGATATAAAAGGTTGTGTATCAACAACCTTATATCATACACTGAAATTAACACAGACATAAGTACAACCTAAAAGTATAGTTCCCAAAAGAAAGCAGAGAGGAATAGTTAAGTAAAATAAAGTAGTGCTAAACAGAACTTCATAAAAAACATGTTTATCAAAAGATAATGGGAATAAAAAAGCAAGTCTCAGACTGAGGAGAAAAGGTATTTACATACACATTTCTGACAAAACCATTTATCCAGAATATGTAAGAATATTCAACAAATCAATAAAGAAAGAAAACCAATGGGGGAGGGACACCATAACAACAAAAAAACTTGTACAGACTCCACACCCAAAGTAAGATCTGTAAGTGGCTAACAAGCATAGAAAAAGATGGTCAGTGCCATTCCTCAGCAGAGAAATGCTGGTAGATCCCCCAGAAGGTTCCACAGCACACCACAGCAATGGGAAAACACTAATGAGCAATGCGGGAGTCCCAGAAGACGTAATTAGTCGTCTGACCTTTCTTTTTTTTTTTTTTTTTTAAAGATTTTATTTATTTATTTGACAGAGAGAAATCACAAGTAGACGGAAATGCAGGCAGAGAGAGAGAGAGGGAAGCAGGCTCCCTGCTGAGCAGAGAGCCCGATGCGGGCCTCGATCCCAGGACCCTGAGATCATGACCTGAGCCGAAGGCAGCAGCTTAACCCACTGAGCCACCCAGGCGCCCAGTCGTCTGACCTTTCATGCGTTACTGGCGGGGATATAAATTTGTACAGCTCTGGAATATTATTTGGTACTTAAGAAACACATTTGTTATTGCTTCTTTATGATGCAAAAATTCCATTCCTGTTATTATTTTTTAAATAAAAATATATATATCCATAAATATGGATTGATTATAAGAATGATCATTGCAGCTTTATTCATGAAAGCAGTAGTTTGAAGCAATTCAAATATCCCTTACAGGAGAATAAAGATTATGATATATTCATATAATTGAATATTACTCAGAAGTTATGATAAATGAACTTACTAATTCATACAAAACAAATTTAAATGCTGAGTGACAGAATTCAAATGAAAAGCCTATATGCAGCACTCTTAATTCCATTTACATGAACTGTAAGTCATCTACAGAGACACAAGCCAGAACAGTGACCATCTCTGCAATGAGAGAGAGGGATAGGGAGCGTCCAGAGGGAAGGCAACATGCTGTGCCTTAACTGGCATGTTGCTTCAACACATGTATACATTTGGCAAACTCATCGGACTCTGTCCTTCATACGTGGGTGTTTTATCTAAGGTTATCTCAAGTCTGAAAACAAGAGATGGCAACATACATTTCTCTTTTCCCTTTACTGAATAATTATCCCTGGTACTAAGCAGCTGGTCAATTCCTACCCATTCGCTATTCTTATGTGGTTGGAATGTTTAGAGTTCAATTTGTGGTTTCTGAAAGGTGTCCAAGGGCATATCCTTCTGTGTTTTAGTATCCCTGACACTAATTCCATCCTGTTGTCATTCCACATGCCCTGCATGTTCTTATTTATCGCTGAATTCATTAGAAGGCTCTCTGTTCAGCCTACGCTGTGTCCTCTAGTTTGTCCTATTCCCCAAGGACAAAGGAGAAGTGTTTAAAATTATGAATAAATACTCCAAAGAGACTCTCTCAAAATAAGGAATCTATCTCCTCATTTTACAACATAAATGCAACTCCCATCAAGCTGTCTCTTGCAAATCCAGTGAACAATATTTTCTAACATTGTGTCCCCTTTCTGGACTATGACAGACAGCCAAATTAATGTCCCCTTTCAGAGTGTTATAGCTCGTGAAATCAGACTCTGTGAGATAGTCTGGACAAGCCAGAGAAACTGCTTTCTCCTCCTCAGACTCGGCTCTATTTAAGTGCACGGCAAGGTCTGCATTTCAGAATCCTAGAGCTCAGTAGGCACAGGGTGGGAAAAAAGGTTGAGAAAAACCAACAAACAAGAAGGACTTCCATTTAAATAAAGACAACTAAAGTTAGAGCAAGCAATATCAGAATGAGAAATGTCATGGTAACCGTGGAGAACTCACAATCTTTAACTTTAAAAACAATAGACTCCAGCTTTATGTATTTAAATGCCTCCCTTATGGAACAGGAAGAATGTATACATAGCACTTTATTCATGTATTCAATATCAATATGAACTGAAAACTGACACCTTAGAGATTTTCCATTTTATGGGAATGAAAACAACCAAGGTACAAGAAAACAGGAGCCATAGTGCTCAGCAACAGTAAAATCATCAAACAGATTAACATGGGCAGAATGTCTACATCTGTAGATTTTCATGTTAATAACTGCAAGACTGAGAAACTGAGACACCATTTTATATAAAAAGCAAATTGCACTTCAAAAACTCACAAGCTGCCCTCCAAGGAAGACCTTGAGTGAGTGGGTGATGGCTCTAAAACCTGGAACTGCTCCTAACTAGGATTATTTATATAGATAAATAATCCAACTCTTCACCTAACAGAGAACTCCATTCTTAAGAACACAAGAATCAACCTAATCAAACTCTTCTGAGAAAAGCTTTCACGTAATCTGCCCAAGTGTAAAAAGCAAGGCAGACTTGGAGATCTTTTTTTAGCATGCTTAAAAAATAGCTGAAAAATAGAAGGAAAACAAAATGATTGTCCTCTATCTTAATTGCTTTTGGTACGTGTGCCCTGACTGCCCCTGGAGCTGTCTCAGTGTGGGCAGAGGGAACCACAGTGGTACCCGCTACATACCTTTCTCCCTCATTCTGTCCCACTCTGCACACACGACAGGAGACCCTGGCTTCCGAATGGAAATGCTGGCCCCACCAGACGGGAACCATCAGAGCTCACGAGAGTGGAGCCCATCTTGTTCATGATCCTGCCATGATCTGCTGACCTGCCGGCAGGACCTTATTAAAGACAAATCTCTGTGTATCCATTAGCAGAAATGCTGTCAGTTTAACCTCCAGATTAAAAATCCACAACACAGGAACACCTCATGGTGATGTTCTAGATGTCCTGAGCATTTAATACTCAGATTCGTGTCTTGTTTGTGTCAGATTACTAAGATGACAGTAACAATGACTCAAATCAGATGAGTTATTGAATCAGAGGGTGTTGATGAGCTGGTGTTAGAAGTAGCAAGGAGAGAGCTAGAAAGTGACTATGAAAGATGCTTGTAATGATTTAAAGAGGTTCCCTCTTGCCACCTGGAGAATGGCTACAGACAAGGGCCCTGGGGTTCAAGATAACTTTCCTCACACTGCTTCCTGACCCCTCCTCATTGACCTACCATCACATATGCACAAACTGCACACATACACCTACAACTTCTCGCTTAGTAAACATTCAGTCTGGTTTCTGTGATAGGAAATAGCTAAGTAAAGCCAGACTTACATAATTCAAAGTTTACAACTGGGTTTTTACTTTTTTCCTCACAAATTAAATACTTGAAACATCGAAATGAATCCAGATCACTGGCCTGTGTCTCTGGCCATGGACTTATTTTGGCATGTTGAGTCAAAATTTTCAATCCATAGAGCCCTCCATGCTGTAACATGGTAGTGGTAGTTTACATACCAAAGTTAATCTCTTGATATTATAAGAAATAGAAGAAAGATTACTATTTACTTCACATTAGTTATGTGCAAACTGCTGCCACAAGGCACCAGCACACAGAATCTGTTCCTTCAGCCACTGTCAGGGAGTGCCCAGCATGAGTAAGATGCCATCTGGGACACAAGGCTGGGCAGGGAGACGAGCTCATTTCTTTCAATGCACATATTCAGGGTGGGGGAGAGAGACTTGAACAGCAACAAGCAATAAATGTGGTCAAGAGCAGCACTATAATAAAAATAAAACATCACAAAAGGTTAGGGTGTAGGCAGTGTGGGACAAAAATTGTGCACATTCTCATTCCAAATTAGCAAAACCATCATGTATTTCCCTTACAGGGTTTCCTCACCCCTTAAATTGCACCCCCTCCCCCCAGAAAGGCTTTTTTCAGTCCAGAGGTGATGAAGTCCATCCACCATAACCAAGTATTTCTGCTAAAAGTGGGTTAAATCTGTTGCTATGCCCCCTACTTTTCTGACTTGCTGGAATGATACAGAGAATGGAAAAAGATAATCCCCAAGAAATCTGTTTGATCTAGTCTATGTTATAACATTTTAAATTTTAAACCTGAAATCTATAGAAGTTCACTCTTCATTTCATAATCCCAGTTTCTTTTGCTTCTTTTTGTGGGGAAAAGAGGAGTTATAACATTAAAAAGGTAATTACAATTTTAAAAGTCCCAGATTATTATTTCCCATTTGACTCCTCTGATTTTTAGAATATACTGGTTGTCAGTCTTTGCTCTCAGTGATGTTAATGTAATTGTCTCTGAAATCCTTCTTGGGGTGTAGCAGTGAAAGGACTACTGCTAGGAAATGAATTATGAATTACTGACCTGGAATTACTTTCCAGTGAAAAGATACATACATACACACACACACACACAATTTCCCCCCCAGATGGATGTACAAACAAGAAGAGAAGCACAGTATTTAAGTACTTAATGACATGGTGTTTTTTAATCAGAAAATGATTTGCTAAAATCCTAGTTCTGCTACTTCTTCTTCTTTTTTTTTTTTTTTAATGTACGACAGGCTTTATTTAATTTTTTTTTAATTTTTTATTTTTTTATAAACATATATTTTTATCCCCAGGGGTACAGGTCTGTGAATCACCAGGTTTACACACTTCACAGCACTCACCAAAGCACATAGCCTCCCCAATGTCCATAATCCTACCCCCTTCTCCCAAACCCCC
>NC_081560.1:123830118-123855745 GCF_022355385.1 Mustela nigripes
AGATATTTGCAAATGACATATCAGATAAAGGACTAGTGTCCAGAATCTATAAAGAACTTAGCAAACTCAACACCCAAAGAACAAATAATCCAATCAAGAAATGGGCAGAGGACATGAACAGACATTTCTGCAACGAAGATATCCAGATGGCCAACAGACACATGAAATAGTTCTGCTACTTCTACTTAAAGTCCCTGTTCTTCATCTCCCTGCTCTGTAACAAGAAGAGTCAGGGATTCTGAGGATCCAATGAGAGAACTTGTGTAAAGTGCTTTGACCATCATTGAACACGACTGATATTCAATGTGAATCTAATGTGTATTAGCTCTATCATCACTTACTTATGTATACTAAAACATATAAAAGTGCATTTAAAACTGAAAGTGATTAGACACATGCAAGGTATAGGGGACAGCATTAAGTGGAGAGTGGTACTGTATCATTCATTCATGCATGCATGCATTCATTCACCCTGCTGACCCTGACACCCAGTAACATATGTGGTAGAACAAGCTTAGGGCACCTGGGGGGGCTCAGTCATTTGGGTGTCTGCCTTCAGCTCAGGTCATAATCCCAGGACCCTTCTCCCTCTCTCTCTGCCTGCCACTCTCCCTGCTTGTGTGTGTGCGCGCGTACACACACACACACACACAAACACTCTCTCTCTCTCTCTCTCTGCCAAATAAATAAATAGAATCTTAAAAAAAAAAAAAACTTCAGACCTAGGAATCCAGAAGGGATCACAGATAAGCTACAAAGTCCTAGTTTTAAAACCTAATTAGAGATCTACAGACACAAAGGAGTTTAAGCTCAGAAAGCAGCAAGCCTTTTGTATGAGCCATGAGTCCTAGCAGACTCGTGAGGAAGATAAACCTGCCCTGCCATGAGACAAGAAAGGCAAAATCACCCCAAATCACCCAAACATGCTATGCCATGTTGGTCTGCCCCTGCAGACGAGCATCCTGAGCAAACGGGATTCTGCGGCCACGGCCAGTTCCACCTGACCGATCCTCCCCCAGTGAAACAGAGGAGTGTAGTGTGGCCAATGACGGGTATTGCTGTGGCTCAGCAGAAAGGAAAAATTACTGGTCCAGGGATGTGTTCCACCACCAGGCAGGACCATGGTGGAAGAGCTCAGAGTAATTCCAGACTGGCACTGCCAACTTTGGACAATGGGGCTAGAGAATCCTTCAACATGTCACACCTGAAAAGAGTATAGGACTAAGGCCTTTAAACATCAGTGGAGAAACCAGAGAACCAAAAGTGATCTCCTTAAGTTAAAAATAGACAAGGGGCCGAAGAGCAAAAGTAACCACCCAGTAACCAAAAACATCTTTTATCTGGGCTGGAAAGCAGAAAATCGTCTCCACAGTCCTCAAAGTGAGTATCTCAGCAGTGAGAACAGACAGACCTCCAGTGTCTTAACAATGCTGAATTATTTGACCCTATCCAGGGGAAAGGACTGGTCCTATCTGCAAACCTCCAAAGGTAGTAGAGAACCAAACCAAACTAAAGCTGCACCAAAGCCCAGATCCTATTCAACTGCCTATCAGACTGGCTCAGACCTCACTCCAGCCCCCTGAAAGAGGAAAGGGTGTGATTTATAAGGAGAAGGTGTGGCCTACAAGTGAAGATTAAGAGACACCACCAAAAAAGAAAGAAAGCAACTCAGGAGAGCAGAAATCAACAGAATCAAGACTAGGAAATATCCAGATAAGAAAAAGTATAAAGTAGTTTTGATAAAGATATAGTGAAAAAGTAGAAAACTTATCCAAAAATACTAAATTTCAGCCAAGGTAAGAAAACTATAAAATAAAACAAATGGAAATACTGAAAATGAAAAATATCATGTAGAAATGAAGAAAAACCTTGTCAACCAAAAATCCTATATCCAGTAAAAATGTCTTTGAGAAACAAAAGAGGCAAAGTAAAGATATTCTCACACACACACTCACACTTCAGGAGATAACTAACAAAAGCTCTTGGGGTTGAAGAGAAATGATGCCTGATGTACTTCCAGATGTGCAGGAAGAATGGAGAACATTAGTAAAGGTATTGGTCTAGGTAAATATAAATTAGAATTCTCCTCCATGCAAAAATATACCACTGTCTTATGGTAGATAGCCAGTAAAATACAAGACCACAAGAAAATAGAAGGTGGGTGGTAAGGGAGTAAGGAGAATTATACAGGTATATGTTCTTCCATGATGCATGTAATAGTACACTTGATGACAGAATGTGACAGCTTTAAAAATGCATACTGCCGTTTCTCCAGCAGTCACTCAAGAGGAATATGCTTAGTACAGTGACAAATAAGCCTCTCTGTGTGTGCATATGCACAGGTGTGTCTCTGTTTGTTGTACACACACACACATGTACATGTATACATGTGTGTGTACATATACACAGGTTTGTGTGTATGCACATGTGTGTATATATACACAGGTGTGTGTACATACATGTAGGTTTGTGTGTGTGCATGCACGTGTGTGTATATATACACAGGTGTGTGTCCATATATAAAGGTTTGTGTATGCACACACATGTGAATATACATACACAGGTGTGTGTGCACATATACACAAGGGTGTATGTGTGTGCACATGTATTTATATTCATATGGGGAATAAAGAAATGTAATCACATGTATTATGCAATGCACCACAAAATAAGTAGAAAATATAGGTAAGAACAACAAAAAGCAAATGGTATAAATTAAGAGCAAAAGTCCAAAAGAGATATAAATTAATTATATCATTAATTACAATGACTATTAATGGGCTCCACAATCTAATGAAAAGACATACAATACATGCTGGATTGATTGTTTGAAAAAGCCAAAATCTATAAAAAGCAAGATCTATATGCCATTTATAAGAAACATGATTTAATTAAAAAGACAGGATCAAAGTAAATGGGTGAAAAAATATATACCACAGAAACACTAAACATAAAAAAATGGTGGTGGTTACAGTAATATTAAAAAAAATACCCTTGGGGTATATGGGTGGCTCAGTGGGTTAAAGCCTCTGCCTTCAGCTCAGGTCATTATCCCAAAGTCCTGGAATCAAGACCGGCATGGGGCTTTCTGCTCAGCAGGGAGCCTGCTTCCCTTCCCCTTTCTCTGCCTGCCTCTCTGCCTACTTGTGATCTCTGTCTGTCAAATAAGTAAATAAAATCTTTTTTAAAAAATACCCTTAAAGAATACTGTGGAAGACACAAAGGGACATTTCATAATGGGTATCAAAGAAGTCTACCCCACCCCACTCCAACCCCCCAATAAAAAATAAATAAAGGGACGCCTGGGTGGCTCAGTTGCTTAAGCCGCTGCCTTCAGCTCAGGTCGTGATCCCAGCATCCTGAGATCGAGTCCCACATCGGGCTTCTTGCTCAGCGGGAGCCTGCTTCTCCGTCTGCCTCTGCCTGCCACTCTGTCTGCCTGTGCTCACTCTGACAAATAAATAAATAAAATCCTAAAAAATAAATAAATAAACAAACAAATAAATAAATAAATAAAAATGGGCATACTCATAAAAGATCTTTAAAAACTATGGAAGAAAGTGCGACAAAACTTAAAGGGGAAATTTAAAAAATCCGTAGTCCAATTTGATATTTATGTACTCTCTCTTATTAACTTACAGAACAAGCTGAACAAAATCAATAACAGCGTGGAAGGTATGAGCATGTGACCTAAGAAATGTTTGTACAGCGTGACACCTAATAATTGCATAAAATAAACATACAAACCATAATCTGGGAAAAATATTTTCAGCATGTCTCTGACAAAGGGCTTGTATCCAGAAAACATAAAGAACTCTTCCAGCTCAAGATTAAGTTCCCAATCCTTTCACAAGGCATATATATATCAAATCATCACATTGCACACTTGTAATATCTTCCAATTCCATGTGTCAATTATACCTCAATAAAGCTGGAAAAAAATAATAAACTTACAAACAACTCAATAAAAAGGTCCAGAGATTTGGACAGGAAATTCAACAAATAAGATCCACAGATGGCCAACAAGATCATGAGAAGACACTTTTAAGAATGTTAAGGATAAAAACAGACCAATAAATTTAAAAATTGGGCATGGAACCTAATAGAATATTACAAAATAAGACGATGACTAGCCAATAAACATGAGAAAAGATATTCAACATGATTTATCACCAGGAAATTCCTTTTTTAAAATATTTTATTTATTTATTTGAGAGAGAGAAAGAGTGGGGCGGGGGGAGGTAGAAGGAAAAGAAAAGCAGATTCCCTGGTGAGCAGAGCCTGACATGGGACCCCATCCCAAGATCTGGAATCATGACCTGAGCCAAAGGCAGATGCTTAACCGACTGAGCCACCCAGGCATCCCAATTACCAGGAAATTCTTACTAAAAACACAATGAGATAGCGTTTTAAACCTGCTGAAGTAGCATAAATATAAAAGACTGGCAACACTAAATATTGTCGAGATGTAAAACAATTAGAAATCTCAAAAGCTTGCTGGTGTGAGTGAAAAATGATACAACTGCACTGCAGAACTCTGTAGTGTGCCATAGTGTTCAAAGCTACACATGCATCTATGCTATGACCCAGAAATGTCACTACTAGGCAGATACCCACTAGCACACAGTTTCAAAAGTCAATCACTATGGAGTATTATGCCTCCATCAGAAAGGATGAATACCCAACTTTTGTAGCAACATGGACGGGACCAGAAGAGATTATGCTGAGTGAAATAAGTCAAGCAGAGAGTCAATTATCATATGGTTTCATTTATTTGTGGAGCAAAACAAATAGCATGGAGGACATGGGGAGTTAGAGAGGAGAAGGGAGTTGGAAGAAATTGGAAGGGGAGGTGAACCATGAGAGAATATGGACACTGAAAAACAATCTGAGGGGTTTGAAGTGGCGGGGAGGTGGGAGGTTGGGGTACCAGGTGGTGGGTATTATAGAGGGCATGGATTGCATGGAGCACTGGGTCTGGTGAAAAAATAATGAATACTGTTATGCTGAAAATAAATTTTAAAAAAAATTTTTAAAAAGTTAATCATGTTACTCACTCTTGGGACACTGGAGGAGCTTCAGTGTTTGGACTTACACTGATGTTGTGAGTCCTAAGAAGATGCTGTTTTATATTAGTAATTTATAGTTTTATATTTATTGATAATGACATATTAGAGTTACTTAATACAATATTTTAGGGGTGGATATAATGTATATTTGCTCTATCATTTGGGAATGTTGAGTTTAGCTATTATAAACAAGAGGAATAAATGGGACTGATGAAACTCTTATGAAAGGTTAAGCAGAAAGTAAGTAATCCAGTATCTTGTGAATTCATCTGGAAACTCAAGAGAATATGGAAAAAACAGATATTGAGAAAATAGCTTATATGTAACAGGCAGAACTCTTTCATATTATGTGTTAATATGAAAGTAAATTAATAATATGTGACTTTTTATAACAAGAAATGGATGGAAATACTACATCATAAGGTATGCATTGTGGCATCATTCTGCAGCTAGGTCACCCCTAAACTGGTCACTCATCAGTGACATTCAGTATATCCCACTCTGTCCAGAGTAATAATATTTTCTTCAAAAAGTACCCTACCTTGTGTTGTCCTTCATAATTACCCCCAATGGTTCAGACATGTTCTCAGGGGTTATTGCTCAACTTTCAGGAAAAAAAAAAAAACAAAAAACTTTAGCTTCTACCTATATGAACTTTCTTTCATTTTTAAATTTCTATTTTAAATGTTTTATAATGTACATAAGACTTAAGTAGAAGGGTCCATGTACAAACTCTGAAGTACAAGTGTAAATATTTGGAGCCTTCAGAAATTAGTATATCTGAGAGATTTTCTTTTTCAAAAGACAGTAACTCAGGCACCGAGGTGGCTCAGTTGGTTAAGCATCTGCCTTCTGCTCAGGTCATGATATCGGGGTCCTAGGATTTATCCTATGCCAGGCTCCCTGCTTAGTGGAGAACCTGCTTCTCCCTCTGCTGCTCCCCGTTTGTGCTTGTAAGGGCCTGCCCCTCCCAGAGGAACTTGCTTATGGACCCCGGATGTAGGGGTGGGGCAGGCCAGGTGGAGATGTCCAATCGGTGCAGCATGTGTATATCCACTAGGGTGAATTGAGATCCTATTGGCCATAGGGGTGGGGCTCAACCAACTGCATAAAGGTTGCTGTGTGAGGCTAGCAGGGGAAGAGGAGAACTGTGATGGGAGCAGAAGGAAGAGTTGGTGGGAGCAGAAGAGACCATGGGAGCGGGAGAGTCGGCAGAGTGGAAGAGCTGTAACAGCTCTTGTAAGAGCTATAACCGCCACCGGCGGTCCCTGCGCAGGCAGTCTCCAGCCTCAGGCGGCCCCACCTCTGGCAGCCCAGAGCCGCTGCCTGCAGCCACCAGCCGCCTGCAGCCTCCAGCCCTCTGCAACTTCGAGCCGCCTGAGGCCCCGCCTCCGGCCCCGCCTGCAGCCCCTAGACACCAGTGGTCCTGAGACGCCAGCGGTCCAGTGGTCAGTGGTCCTAATGCCTGAAGCCCCTAGACAGCAGTGGTCCTGAGACGCCAGCAGTCTGTGGTCCCGATGCCTGCAGCCCCTGGATGCCAGAGGTCCCGAGCCGCCAGCGGCCCTGAGATGCCAACGGCCCCTAGCCGCCAGCAGCCTCGCCACAAAATGCCTTGCCACCCCGAGCCACAAGTGGCCTTGTCCACAGTGGTGCCTTCCTCTGGGTGGCAGCCTTGTCAGAGTGGCATCGTGGGGAGCAGAGTCTGTGCCATCCGGTTTGTCCTCCTTGTCATCGTCGCTGTCATCGTTGCCTCTTCGTCGTCGGGAGTGGCCTCGTTTGGGAAGCGGTCTTGTCCAGAATGGCCTCTTCTTGGGAGCGGCCTTGTCCGGGGAGCAACCTCATCGAGCAGCAGCCTTGTCTTGGGAGTGGCTCTTCTTGGGAGCGGCTCTGATCATGGAGCAGCCTCACCTGCGGAGAAGCCTCATCTAGAGCAGCCTCGTCCGGAGTGGCCTTCTTGGGAGTGACCTTGTCGGGATAATCGTCATCGCCTTTTCGTAAGAGATAGCCCTGACTGGTCAGTTTGATTCTTGATGCTTGGCGCGAAATAAAGTTTTGCTTGACCTTCACTTTGTATCAGTCTTGTTCCTTTGATCACGGACCCTAACAGTGGTCTCTCTCTCCTGTCAAATAAATAAAATCTTTAGAAGTAAATAAAATAAAGATGGTAATTCTACGAGCACTTGTGTGTAACAGAAATTGCACTGAAAATGAAAATGTTTTGGAGAGCACTTCCCCATAGGTCTAAGCATTGTTGTCTTGCTTGGCTGTTCTGTTTCCACAAATTCTATTCTGAATGGTCTTCTGTATGTGTTAATGGCATGGAGAAGAATGTAAATGTATATATAAATTCTAACAAATTATTCCACATTGTGTTCAAGACACACGATCTTCTGCTATATTCACAGACCACTGTGCAGCCATGTCAGCAGATTTCATTGCTTCTTGGAAAATTCCCGAGGGAAGGACCCCAGTTGTTTCAGCAACATCATTATTTGCTTCCCAAGCCTCTTCCAGTGACCCTACTGTCAGTAACACCTAACATCCTAAAGAAGCCAAGAAATCATTCCCACTTCATAAGACTCATTTATTTCTATAACAAACGAATATTCATTTACTTCCATGAGCAATCTGATCCTTAAAAATAAAAAGCTGATTTCTAGGTCAAGAAAGAGTTCTATTCATTTCAGGAGCCCAATAATAACATTCTATCAGACACATTTAAAATCGTTATAAATGGAGCTAAGGTAGCTCAGTTGTTAAGCTTCTGCCTTTGGCTCAGGTCATGATCCCAGGGTCCTGTATGGAGTCCTGCATCCAGCTCCCTACTCAGTGGGGAGTCTGCTTCTCCCTTTCCCACTCCCCTGCCTGTGTTCCCTCTTTATTTGTGTCTCTCTCTGTCAAATAAATAAATAAAATCTTCTAAAAATAAATAAATAAATAAAATCATTATAAAAAATCAGAACTTGGAAAAATACCATAGTAGTTGTACCATACATTTCAGCTTGCTTATAATTTCAGCATTGCTTATAATTTTGACCCTACTTTCCTGGATTTTTATTATCCTACAAACACCATTTCTGAACTTGTAATCTGTTTGCATTGAGTCATGTTTTCCAAACCTATCTATACCATCTGGGAAGCATCACAGCAATACAGTCACAGGGCCTGACCCCAGGAATTACATTTCAGTAGGCCTCTATGAGGGTACAGGAAACCCAACTGTCAATAGTTTTCTCTACAGCTACATTTGGTGGCTAGATGGTTTCCTCTCATAGCTAATACATCATAGAGCCACTGACTGATAACTATATTGACTTAGTTTGTCATTTCTAAACATGAGGTGTTTTTAAATTCTGGATTATTGGAATATTTTCCTTCTAGAAGAAAGGAGTGGGAGTCTAGCTAAGTGGGAGTCTAATCTGGCTTCACCTACACTGAGACTATGTCTCAAATGCCTGGTATAACAATAAGAACTAAGATGTGAATAAGATGTGAGAATAAGAATAAGATGTGAGTTCCAACATCCTGTTCTTCTAGATATGGAGTCATGGAATTACCTCCACTTTAAATTCAAATTATACGAAGTGAGAAAAGCCAATCTTAAATGTTTTGTCTTCTAGGATTCTGTTTATAAAATAACTGTAGGGTGCACCTGGGTGGCTCAGTGGGTTAAGCCTCTGCCTTCGGCTCAGGTCATGATCTCAGGGTCCTGGGATCGAGCCCCTCATCGGGCTCTCTGCTCAGCAGGGAGCCTGCTTCCTCCTCTCTCTCTGCCTGCCTCTATGCCTACTTATGATCTCTGTCTGTCAAATAAATAAATAAAATCTTAAAAAAAATAAAATAAAATAAAATAACTGTAACGACAAACTCTATGAAGAGCAGGGTACTGGTTGATGGCAGAGATGAAAGGAGGAAATGGGATGGCATTTTCACAATAATACAACACATGCTAGAAGCAATGGGACTGTTCAGTAGTTCAACTGTGAGGATGGACATGTGAGATGACCCATGTGACAAAACAGTACAGAGATAAACAACCATGCAGCACATGCAAAGCTAGGGAAACCCACACACAAGTATTCGAGTGTATGATGTACGTAACCCGGTTATGAACTTATATTGTAGTTTTCCAAAGTCTTGTCATTGACATGCACATGGAATTAAACTACATGAGAATACACACTCTCTCAAACTGCTTCTGGGGGTGGGCATGGGAGGGCCACCACTACCTCATGGAAACTTCATTGGAAAAACATCAGAATTAGAGCTAACAACTTTATTCTTTCACTCAGCTTTAAATTTTATAAAGGTATCAAATATTTACGAAGTTAAAATATGTGTATATTGTTTAATAACTAAATTTAGGGGCTCCTGTTATGCAGAAGACTTTTTACAGGTAGCTGCCACCCTTAGTGTTTGTTTTCTGACAATACTTAAGAGAGAAGACCACCTGAAATACACAGAAATTTCCAGTTCATAATATAAACCTTATAATCAAAAAGAACACTTACAAGATTTCTGCCTTGGCAAAAACATAATATTTGGTATTGAATATATCATTACATGAAAAACAAGAAATTGGGGAAAATATGCAAAAAGCTGCAGACATGGTTCAACATGCAACATACAGCTCTAGTAAGTGACACGGTGATACAAACCTTGTAATTTCCCTGACTGCCTTCCTGGAGGCAATTTCTCATTTGTAGCACAAAAGGGGACCACAGAAAGAACCCATCTATCTCTCAGGATTATCTAGAAGAAAACAGTGTCAGTGTAAGTACCAGTAGGAAAGAAAAAGTGATCCATGTATCAGTAGAGAATTCCCCAAAGCCAAGATCTGCAATCCCCCTATTTTCAACCATGGTTCTATGCACAGGATGGAGGACCATCACTGACACTCATTTTCAGAATTTGTAAAAGGAAATCTGGAATCTCAGTCACAGATGAGGATGAACTGTTCAAAGTACCTGTAGACCACATTTTTTTTTAAGATTTTATGTATTTATTTGACAGACAGAGATCACAAGTAGGCAGAGAAGCAGGCAGAAGGAGAGGAAGAAGCAGGCTCCCTGCTGAGCAGAGAGCCCGATGAGGGGCTCGATCCCAGGACCCTGGGATCATGACCTGAGCTGAAGGCAGAGGCTTTAACCCACTGAGCCACCCAGGCACCTCCTGTAGGCCACATTTAATTTTAAATTCCCTCATAGGTGATGACACAGAAACTCCGGTGTTTGCAAAAACATTATCTGAGAATGGAGAATTTCCCGTTTAAAACATGAGACACAATAAAGTGAGTTGGTATTTTAATTTTTTTTTTCTCTCTGTTTTTGTTTCCTCTCTGGGAGGAACTTGTAAGAACATCTGTAATGACTCAGCAGATATACCCGTATTTCCCTTTTTTTACTTAAATAACTTGGAATGGGGACCAAACAGGAAGAGAAATGCCCTGTGTGGGACAAAGTCTGCGAAACACTGCACACGGCCCTGTGGCCACCGCTGATCACATGTGCACTGGCTCCTGCTGTGTCCCTACCCCAACACACCCCCCTCACCCACCCATGGACCAGGATGCCCGGCCAGTGTGGGTGATGAAATCATTCCCCTTCAGCTCCTGCAGGAAATCTGACCTAATTCCCAACCTGGAATGGATCAAAAGTAGGTTACAACTCTTGGCCCTAACATGTAGTTGTCCTAATACTTCCTTCACATCCAGCACAACTGGGAAGCAGAGAGTCCTGTGGACGTGAGGGCACCAGCACCCATTCCTTGCAACGTATTCGTGAAAAACAGTAACATTCAATATTCATCACTAACATGATGAGTTCATCATTTCAACCACAGGGCTAAGTCATTTCATGGGTTCTATCATATCACATGGGTTCTATCTTACTCACAAGAATACTACAGGAGGGACAGCTCCATTTATGAATGAGAAAACCCAGGAAGTAAAATTATTTGACTTCGAGGAGTCAGCACAGATTTGAGCAGGAATACATATATCTGGACAGTCTATACCTACAGTGTTCAGTAAGATGGTGAGGCTCAATGACAACTGTGGTCCGGAAATATGGCCCCTCAGTATGGCTTTCAGATACCTCTCTCTCTCCCTCTCCTTCTCTCTCTCTCTCATATCTTTATGTATTTCATGGTTAAATCTCTCAGAAACAATTTCAAAAATACTTCTACCATTTCTCAAAGAAAAGAAATTCTTTACTTGAATTTATAATTGAAGAAGTAAAAAAGCAAAACAAAATATAAAACAAAAGATTATAAAGGTGAAACTCTCCTTTAAGGCCTAATCTCTGAAGTGCTATTTTCTAAGCAGGATTATGAATGCTGGAACTCTGTTCAATAAAACATTTATTAGGCCAAGGTGACTAATGCCACACTCATACAGTGCTCTTCATAGAAAACATGCTGCATAAGAAAACAGCTAAATAAAATGGGTCATAAACACAGCCTCCGCACAGACAAATCAAACAAGAGACCTGGAAAAAAGGGACAAAATAATAGAGTGAAAACATCATGAAAATAAAGAAGGGACTGAGTGAAGGCCTTAATCTTTTATTTATACTTATGAACAAATGAGGCAGGCCTGATACCAAGAGATAAATGGTCTTCAAATTAAGGATGCTCAAAGAAAAACAATAATTAATAGCTATTATGTAAAAGCCTCTTTATCTCTGAAGAAGTATTAGCTGTGGAAATTTAGACATAATAAAATAATGACGCTGAAGGACTTGGTGAATTTGCCAGTCCTCAGAAGTCACCTTAAGATTCGACTGGAAGTTCATGTCATTAATATTGGTGGTGAATCATCGTACCCACTGACTGAAGGACACGATAAGGCCTGCCCTGCAATGTCATTCTTTTGGGGAAACACCATGCTGAAGAAGAGCTTATACTTGCTTTGTTGCTTGAAATCAAGCTCTTTGTTAACCCCACATACAAGTACAACTGCTAAAGAAAATTAATTACATTTTGGGTAATAATTGACCATGCTGGAGAAAAATAAGACAATGACTGATCTCATTTATGAACATACTAATGTTTGTTCCAAAATGTCTCCTATATTTAAAAAAGAAATCACTACATTGGTTTGATGGCTACCTTGCCAGGTTGGCCTTTGTCATTGAAAACAATAAAACTGACATAGGCACACACAAAGATGTGAGGAGAAATTTTTCATTTTGATCGCCATCACTGGCGATTGTCCGTGGGGCAAAAATATTAGGATGTGGATTCTCTGTCCACCTGAGAAAAGGTGAACTAAGTCTAGCTCTATCCTAGGAGGTGAGACCACAAGCCCAAAGCTGTGCATTCAGGCTAGCATACAAGGCTACACTGTAAAGCCACAGTGAAACAGACAATCTCTAAAAAATAACCAGCTTTTAGAGCAAGCCCTTTCTTTGGATGAGCCCAGTATCTGGAAACTTGTATTTTATTTTTACCCAATTTAGGAAGAATGCAAAACCTCAGAATAAGGTATCTTTCAAGCCAAACAGAAATGCAAGATCAGCCAGGACTGGTCGGTAGGCTGGGAACCTAGAAATCACGCAGGTTACAAGTGGTTAAGATGCCAGGGACAACGTTACAGCCTACAGCAGGCTCAGCACCTTGACACCTCGGACACCCTTCTCTGCTCACCTTGGTGCCCTGCGTCCCATCCTCCCATTCAGATTCTGCTCCCAGAGAGACTGTGGGAAGTTTCACCCAACCCTAACAGAAAGGAAAGAAGTTTGGCTGTCATTTGACATGCCAACCTCATACTTCTTTTTAGATCTTTTCTCTTATGTGTGCTGACTTCATTCTCTGCAGTATTCTTATCTGGCATTTAAAATTCCCAGCTGCAAACTTGTCTCCAGGAGCAAGCTAAACCCAGTGTCTCTGAATTCCCAGGTCTTTCTCTCTCTCTTACAGATACCATTTTGCAGTGGGGAGGACAGGGAAGGACATCTGTTAATAATATTCATGAAAACAGATTACTTTCTAGATGACAATTTAAATAAAATTAGTTCATTTACATAAATACTTAAGTTGCTCTAATACGAATATGAATAGAACAATGCTTTATTAAAGAAGAGGAATATCCTGTAATGCAAAATCGTGAAATGTCATTGTAAAGCTATCTTTCATTAAAGTCTGGAAGTAGTCTAAAGAACTAAGAACAAACTGACTCCGACTAATGACAGCTACCAGAGCAGCGGTGTAGACAGACGCTGGCTATCCAGTTATGCTAAGTGTCCATTCTCTCACACTGTTCACACTGCTGGAGAAGATCGTCTTCTACCAGTGTGACATGACAGTGCTTCTTTTTGTATGGGAGAATCTGAACCATTCTCTTGTGGTGTCAGGATAGTTACTCTGCAGAGTACACTTAGGGATCTTTTACTGATATGTAGGTTTTCATATATATTCATGTCTTTAGTCTCCAAACCAAATTATCTGGAAGTTTATAAACTCCAGGATTCTCTTTATTTAATTTCTTTCTACCACTTAGGACTGTGGTTTGCCCTAATACCTACTGATGTATTTGTTTGGTGTCTGAGTATATGTACATCTTGCATTTCTAGGATAAAGGTATCTCCTCTACAAAATCTTACTTCTGGATTAATCATTCTGTATCCATACATTCCTGATACCACATATTCTTTGAAATTCCAACTTTTCAGAACAAGCTGGTATTGTCCTATTAGATTAAAATTAGCTGTCTGGAATTTACTCTCCAATTTAGTAATCCATTATTGTCCTTTGCTTTGAAGATATCTATTAACAAAGGTATCAGGGATCTATAGACCATAAATTTGAAAGTATTTGGCTAGGATAATAAAATTTCACATTTTTAATAACATTATTTTAAATATTGCACACATCATTGACCATAGTAGCCTATTATTGATTTAATTCTGTATCTGAGAACTATTTTAGACTGTTGTAATGATTTTTCCAATGCATAGTCACCTGTTGTTAAACTTCTTGATACAGGTGTACTCAGGTCTCAACCAGTACCAAAAGACTAGGATCATTTGCTGCATATTTTCAGACCACAGTGCTCTGAAACTAGAACTCAATCACAAAAAGAAAGTTGGGAAGAGCTCAACTACATGGAGGCTAAAGAGCATCCTACTAAAGAATGAATGGGTCAACCAGGAAATTAAAGAAGAATTGGAAAAATTCATGGAAACAAATGAAAATGAAAACACAACTGCTCAAAAATATTTTGGACACAGCAAAGGCAGTCCTGAGAGGAAAGCACAAAGCACTACAAGCCTTTCTCAAGAAAAAAGAAAGGTCTCAAGTACACAACCTAATCCTACACCTAAAGGAGCTGGAGAAAGAACAGCAAAGAAGGCCTAAACCCAACAGGAGAAGAGAAATCATAAAGATCAGAGCAGAAATCAATGAAATAGAAACCAAAAGAAGTGAAGAACAGATCAAGGAAACTAGGAGCTTGTTCTTTGAAAGAATAAGATTGATAAACCCCTGGAGAGAATTTATTAAAAGAAAAGAGAAAAGGCCCAAATTAATAAAATCATGAATGAAAGATGAGAGATTACCAACACCAAAGAAATACAGATGACTGTAAGAACATATTATGAACAAGTATACACCAGCAAAATTGAAAATCTGGAAGAAATGGATGCATTCCTAGAGACATATAAACTACCACAACTGAACCAGGAAGAAATAGAAAACCTGAACAGACCCATAACCACTAAGGAGACTGAAGCAGTCATCAAAAATCTTCCAACAAACAAGAACCCAGGGCCAGATGGCTTTCCAGAAAAATTCTACCAAACATTTAAAGAAGAATTAATACCTATTTTCCTGAAACTGTACCAAAAAATAGAAATGGAAGGAAAATTTCCAAACTCATTTTTTGAGGCCAGCATTATCTTGATCTCAAAACCAGACAAAGACCCCATCAAAAAGGAGAATTACAGACCAATATCCTTGATGAGCATGGATGCAAAAATTCTCACCAAAATACTAGCCAACAGGATCCAACAGTACATAAAAAGGATTATTCATGGTGTACTTGGGGGGCTCAGTCATTAAGCATCTGCCTTTGACTCAGGACATGATCCTGGGATCCTGGGATTGAGCCCTACATCAGGCTCCCTGCTCAGCAAGGAGCCTGCTTCTCCCTCTCCCTCTCCCACTGCTTGTGTTCCCTCTCTCACTGTGTCTTTCTGTAAAATAAATGAAATCATTAAAAAATAAAAATAATAATAAATAAATGAATGTATGAATGAATGAATAAAAGATTTCTTCACCACGACCAAGTTGGATTTATTACTGGGCTGCAAGGTTGGTTCAACATCTGCCAATCAATCAATGTGATATAATATATTAATAAAAGAAATAACAAGAAGCATATGATACTCTCAATAGATGCTGAAAAAGCATTTGACAAAGTACAGCATCCACTCTTGAACAAAACTCTTAAAAGTGTAGGAATAGAGGGTACACACCTCAATATCATCAAAACCATCTATGAAAAACCCACAGCGAGTATCAATCTCAATGGGGAAAAACTGAGAGCTCTTCCCCTAAGGTCAGGAACACAGCAGGGATGCCCACTATCACCACTGCTATTCAACATAGTACTAGAAGACCTAGCCTCGACAATCAGACAGCAAAAAGAAATTAAAGTCATCCCAATTGGCAAAGAAGTAGTCAAACTCTCACTCTTTGCAGATGATATGATACTTTATGTGGAAAAGCCAAAAGACTCCACTCCAAAATTGACAGACTCATAAAGGAATTCAGTAAAGATTCAGGATATAAAACCAATGCACAGAAATCAGTTGCATTTCTATACACCAACAGCAAGACAGAAGAAAGAGAAATTAAGGAGTCAACCCCATTTACAGTTGCACCCAAAACCACAGGATACCTAGGAATAAACCTAACCAAAGAAGCAAAGAATCTGTACTCAGAAAACTATAAAATACTCATGAAATAAATAGAGGAAGACATAAAGAAATGAAAAAATGTTCCACGCTCATGGAATGGAACAACAAATATGGTGAATATGTCTATGCTACCTAAAGCAATCTGAACATTTAACATTAAGTCCCTATTCAAAATACCATCAATTTGTTTTTCAAATAAATGGAACAAACAATCCTAAAATTTATATGGAGCCAGAAAAAAAACCAAATAGCCAGAGGAATGTTGAAAAAGAAAGCCAAAGTTGGTGGTATCACAATTCCAGACTTCAAGCTCTATTACAAATCTATAATCATCAAGACAGTATGGTACTGGCATAAAAACAGACACACAGATCAGTGCAACAGAATAGAGAGCCCAGAAATGGACCCTCAACTCTTTGGTCAACTAATCTTCGACAAAGAAAGTCCAATGGGAAAAAGAATGTCCAATGGGAAAAAGACAGTCTCTTCAACAAATGATGCTGGGAAAATTGGACAGCCACATGCAGAAGAATGAAAGTGGACCATTTCCTTATACCACACACACAAAAATAGACTCAAAATGGATGAAAGATTTCAATGTGAGACAGGAATCCAACAAAATTCTTGAGGAGAACACAGGCCGTAAGCTCTTCGACCTCAGACACAGCAAATTCTTCCTTAGAAACATTGACAAAAGCAAGGGAAGCATGGGCAAAAATAAAGTATTGGGACTTCATCAAGATCAAAAGCTTTTGCACAGCAAAGGAAACAATCAACAAAACCGAAAGACAACTGACAGAATGGGAGAAGGTATTCACAAATGACATATCAGATAAAGGGCTAGTATCCAAAGTCTATAAAGAATTTATCACAACACTGCAAAAATAAATAAGACAATCAAGAGATGGGCATAAGACATGAACAGACATTTCTGCAAAGAAGGCATCCAGATGGCCAAGAGACACATGGAAAAGTGCTAAAAATCACTTGCCATTGGGGAAATACAAATCAAAACCACAGTGAGTTACCACCTCACACCAATCAGAATGGCTGATGTTAACAAGTCAGGAAACAACAGATGCTGGTGGGGATGTGGAGAAAGCGGAACACTCCTACACTGTTGGTGGGAATGCAAGCTGGTGCAGCCACCTGGGAAACTGTATGGAGGTTCCTCAAAAAGTTGAAAGTAGACCCTATGACCCAGCAATCACACTACTGGATATTTACCTTAAAGATACAAATGTACTGATCTGAAGGGGCACATGCACCCAAATGTTTATGGCAGCAATGTCCACAATAGCCAACCTAGATGTCCGTCAATAGATGAATGGATAAAGATGTAGTGTATACATATAATGGAATACTATGCAACCATGAATAGAAATGAAATCTTGCCATTTGCAAAGATGTGGATAGAACTAGACAGTATTGTGCTCTGCAAAATAAGTCAATCAGAGAGAGACAATTATCATATGATCTCTCTGATATGAGAAATTTGAGAGGCAGCACAGGGGGTTGTGGAGGGAAGGTAAGGAAATAATGAAACAAGATGGGATCAGGATGGAGACAAACCATAAGAGATTCTTAATCTCAGGAAACAAACTGAGGGTTACTGGGGAGTGGGTGGGGGTAGGGATAGGGTAGCTGGGTTATGGACACTGGGGAGGGTATGTGCTATGGTGATTGCTGTGAAATGTTTAAGCCTGACGATTCACTGACCTGTACCCCTGGGGCAAATAATACATTACATTTTAACAAAAAATTTTTTAAAAATATAATATATGGTGCATTAAATAAAGGAAACAAAAGAGAGAGGAAAAATAGAGAAGTGTCAACAAGGTTTAAACAAGTAAAATGAACTATATTTACTAATTCCATACTTACTAAAATCTGGAGTATGACTGTCAACTATGGCATCGACTGTCTGGTCCCTGGGTCCATTCTTAACAGGTCAGAGCCATGCTTACTCATGGGTGGAGAATCGGGGCTTTAACAACCAGTGGCTCCTTTCACATGTATGGAGCTAGAAGTCCCTCCCTAGGACGTGCAACCTGAAGGCGGGCACAAGTCAAGGCCAGCGGGAAATGAATAAATCACTAGACTTTCTGGCCTCAATAATATCACAAAGCCAGATTATCCCAAAATATCTTCTCCGTATGTATATTTGTGACTGACTTCAACATGCCTCTCTCCCTGTTTTATATTGCTCTCTGCTCCAAGTTTCTGACATCTCAGAGCTGTCTCCTGAGATTCACTCACACCCTTCCCACAAACACCAAAGAACTGCCCTTTCTGAACACACTTCATGTATTAACATACGTAGTAATCCCACATTCCAAAGTGGAAAGACTTCTTCAGAGCAAACATCTCCTTTTTAAATCAATAACAATCCAAAAGCTTTCCCACAGTGTTTTTCTCATCAAAATGTGAAATTATAATGTGGAATTTGGATGTTTTGACAAACCACTAAAATCCACTGGATAAATAGATTGGGCTCTGCAGAGGTCGTCACCTCGCAGGATCTACTAACTTCTACATAAATAACACTCCTGCAGCTTACCCACCCTGTAACTGGATCAATCCTTGATACCAACTAGTCCCTGTGAATTATTTTGAGAGCACACTTTCAAAATAAGAAGCTATTACCTAATCATTTTTTAAAACATCTAATTCTAGTTAGTTAACATACGGTATAATATTAGTTTCAGGTGTACAATAGTGATCCAAAAGTTCCATACACCACCCCGTGCTCATCGGAACAAGTGCCCTCCCTCATCCCCATCACCCACTTGATCCATCTCTCACCCACCTCCCCTCTGGGGATCAGCAGTGTTTTCTCTGCTGTTAAGGGTCATTTCCTTGTTTCTTTTTTTTCCTTTGCTCATTTATTTTGTTTCTTCAATTCCATATATGACTGCAATCATATGGTATTTGTCTTTCTCTGAACTGCCTTATTCTGCTTAGCATAATACTCTAGTTCCATCCATGTTGTTGCAAATGGTAAGATTTTATTCTTTTTTAGGGCTGAGTAAATTTCATTACACACACACACACACACACACACACACACATACAACACCTTCTTTATCCATTCATCAGTGGATGGGCCCTTGGGCTGCTTCCATAATTTGGCTACTGTAAACAACGCTGCTATCAACACAGGGGTGCATGCACCTCTTTAAACTAGCGTTTCTGTATTTTGGGGGTAGCTACCCAATAGTGTGACTACTAGATCATAATGCAGTTCCATTTATAACTTTTTGAAGGACCTCCTTCTGTTTTCCAGAGTGGCTACACCAGTTTGTACACCCACAGACAGTGCCCAAGGGTCCCACTTTCTCCGTGTCCTTACCAACACCTGGTAGTTCTTGCATTTTTTATTTTAGTCATCCTGACTGATGTGAAGGGATATCTCATGGTGCTTTTGACTTGTATTTCCCTGATGATGAGTGATGTTGAGCATTTTTTCATGTGTTTGTTGGCCATCTGGATGTCCTCTTTGGAGAAATGTCTATTCACATATTCTGCACACTTTTAATTGGATTGTTTGTTTTTTGAGGTGCCTAGTTATTTAAGTTCTAAATATATTTGGGCACTAATCCTTAATGGATATGTCATTTTCCAAGTATCTTCTCCCATTTAGTAATTACCTAATCATCATTAATGAAAGGTACTTATAGCCCATAATCCAAAACTATACCATGACCATAACTTTATTAAACGTTTAATTTTTAAAATTTGCCATTTTATTACATCTCAGAGATTAGAGGCCTTAAAAGTGAAGCTGCAAGCCAACTATCAAAACTCTGGGAAATAATACAGTATATATGTAGTAATCTTTGGTAAGGAAACTAAGGGGAAGAGTAACTTGTTCCAGTTAAACTAAAAAACAAATACCTAGATGTCCATCCACACTTACTCACAAATACTTTAAGACCATGCTTCAGTACTGAAAGTATTGATGGGCTCTGATGTGACACTTCCTATTTTCCTACCCTATCTCCTACAAGCACTGCAAAGTCACCCTAGAAATAAAAATTAAACTGAGTTTTTCTATAACTACCACTAAAAAAAAATTATGTCAAAGCTTTTTTTTAAAAAACTGCTGATCATGCACAGCAAAAAGTAGAATTGTACTTTTTTGGTAAAATATATTGGCACTCTCAAATGGGCAAGCACAGTACTCAAGCTAAGTTATAACCCTGATTCTATAAAGTACTGTCCAAATATTTGTAACTGGGAAATATATAAAATTAGGGGGAAAATGAAAGAATGTTGAAATTTCAGTTTTTTACATTCTTGAATGCAATTTATGTATTTTGCTGCTTTCACAACTGTCAATCTATACAGCACTTCCATCCAAGAAAAAGTGAATTAAAATGTTAAACATATGAATGACCAGTATGGCTCAGAGACACTATCCACATGAAGAACTGTTTACCTGTATTTCACTAATCTATGTGTCTTCTTACTCAGTCTTAAAAAATGTGATTTCACATCATATATTTTAAGTTAGTATTATGTACTATATTTTAAAGAGTAAGAAAATCCCAACCTATAATATTTAGAAACAAAGAGATTTGGTGAAATACAATTATCCTTGTAATTCTTTAGTAAGAAATAGGTTAAAATAGATAAACAGGTAATTAATGTAATAGAAATGTATATATGAATGAAAAAAAAATCCTTAAGAAGATACTGGGGGAGAGAAAAAAAGGGCAGAATAGGAAAGTGGTATATATCTAGGCCTAACACCACTCTTTTAGCAAGAAAATCTATAGATGATTTCTGATGACTAGGGTTAATCTCCAGTGAATAGCCATTACTTGTAATGGGGTTGTGCCTTCCCAAATAAATTTTTGAAAATACCTAGGAAGGCACTTGGAAGTGTTTTAGGGGAGGGACAAAGAGAACAAATGAAAAAAGATGAACTTCATTTATTCATCAGTTGGCTCACTTCTGTGCATTTACCCAACCAGCTCCCCACACCTATACCTCCATCATCTTGGACAATGATCAAAATTTATAAAGCCCTCCCACCTGCCTGTTTTTCTTCCTATGAGACAAGGCTGTCCTTCTCTTACCCAAAGAAAAACTTAAAAAGGATAATGAGAAGCCCTTTAAGACAAGCTTGGGAAACAAAACAGAGTTGGACACATCTCCCTTAAAGAACACGACAGGGGCACCTGGGTGGCTCAGTTATTAAACGTCTGCCTTCTTTGTTGGTATTTGTTTCTCTGATGATACTGAACACTTAATTGTAAGCTTTCTGTGGTATTAAAGAATTTAGGGGCTCCTGAGTGGCTCAGTGGGTTAATCCTCTGCCTTCAGCTCAGTTCCTGATCCCAGGGTCCTGGGATCAAGCCCCGCACCGAGCTCCCTGCTCGGCAGGTAGCCTGCTTCCACCTCTCTCTTTGCCTGACTACTTGTCCCTCTCTCTGCCTGCCTACTTATGATCTCTCTCTCTCTGTGTCAAATAAATAAATAAATAAAAATCTTAAAAAAAAAAAAAAGGAATTTCAATGCAAGACTTAAGTCTGAGTGGGGTTTAAACCCAAACATAAGAGGTATTTCAACCATCCAATGTTAGATTGTCAAACCTGAATACAAAGATAAGTTATCATCACTTAATTAGCTGTTGGACCTATGAAAATGTTACCGTCCCCTGCAATCTTCCATTGTAACCTTGTTAGAAAAACTGGTTTTTAAAGATATAAGTAAGCTAAGGATCTCAAGATCAGAACATCCTAGCTTAGGGTGTTCTCTAAGATCAGTGTCCAGTTTTCTTGTAGAGAAGAGGAGGAGAGAAAGCACACTGAGACAGCCATGTGAAGACAGAGACAAAGCCTGGCCCAATGCTGCCAGGAGCCAGGAGCACCGGCTTCCACGAGGAGCCGCAAGAGCAGCAAGTGTGGCCATGCTGACACTGTCCTGTCAGACTGCTGACCACCACCACAATGATGACACCCATCTGTGACATATTAAGGGACTAATCATATCATCATTTCTATTGCAGCCCTAGAAAGCTAATACATAAACACACCTCCCTTACCAAATGAGCACCTGGCGCATGTGGTCATACGTGTCACTGTGTGTTGACCGCCATCACCCTAAGGGCCAGGTAGTGGAGACCCAGTGTTTCAGGGGAGAGATCGCTGCAGCCTGGAGATGTGTGGTGAATGTGAATGGAGAGAAACCTGAGGCCTATTCAGGAGGCAGAAGTCGGAGGACATGATGGTGACTGGGATGCCTAAGGCTGCAGAAAATGAGGGCTTAACTGTGACTTTCTGGGGTCTGTGCTGATGGAAACTAGAGGCATGCCAACTGTGCATCCACTCCTCATGTGTGGAGCACAGATGAACACTACGCCAATGGGCAAACTGTGGGATGATAGGGAATACACCACTCTCCATAAAGCATTAAGCCTGGAGAACTTTAAAGGAAAACAGCAATAATGGTTATTCTCTGGAACCTCAGGCTGAACAGTTTCATTCTTCTAGTATGACCTTGTATTTGCACGGTAACAATTTCCTTCAGCTCTGAAGCAATGGTCTGAACGTTGATGTTTTATTTAACATTTGAAAACCCCACTGCATTTTTACCATTTGTTTGTGGGGCAGAAATGTGAAGAATGTACTCATCTTGTTAATATAAAAGTTATTCCTCCTCAGCGAGGAGCATCTCTGCTTTTACCTCATTCCTAATGCCTGTGTATTAACTCACAAGAAAACACATTTAAATACTGTTCCACATTTGATCCTTGTCTCAGGACACTCAGCTATGCACACTATAGAGGAGAATCAAATGCTCCTTGTAATCACAACACAGAGCATTAAAGGGTGAAATAAAGCTTATAATTAGAGTCTATTAAAAAGGTCTAGATAAAATCTCATTAATAATCATACCATGGCATCAAATTCCTAAGTAGGGGACCTTACAAGTGTAGGGTCTATGAAGAGTCTCCCCGGAAAGCACTCGGTGACAAGGCTGTCCTTCTCTTACCCAAAGAAAAACTTTAAAAAGGATAATGTGAAGCCCTTTAAGACAAGCTTGGGAAACAAAACAGAGTTGGACACATCTCCCTTAAAGAACACGACAGGGGCACCTGGGTGGCTCAGTTGTTAAACGTCTGCCTTCGGCTTAGTTCATGATCCCAGGGTCCTGGGACCGAGCCCCACACTGGGCTCCCTGCTCTGCGGGAAGTCTGCTTCTCCCTCTCACTCTCCCACTCCCCCAGCTTGTATTCCCTCTCACTGTCTCTCTTTCTGTCAAATAAATAAAATCTTAAAAAAAAAAAAGCACAATAGGAAAAACAGTATCACCTTGCCCAGTCATTATTTTTAAGCCCGACAGTCCACTAGGGCTCTGAACTCCTTATACATAGTCATTTCACCTTTCAGAAACTCAACAGTCACTCCCACAAGTGAAGTGAAGTACGTTTCCTATTTACTTAGCACCGTGAAACCACTTTTAGCTTCTATCTCATTGCTTTTACCAATTTGTCTTTACTTTGTTTTCCTTTTGCCTCTCTCTCCACTATAACTCACCTGAGTCTTCACCACGTACACATCCTCACACAAAGGGAAATGCCCCCTTAGATCAGTCTCACACCTCATGTTCTTTTCCCTTCCACACTGAATTCTCAGTGTCTGTTTCATCATTTGATGGTGTCACGAGGGAAGATTCTGCTTTGAACAAATGATGAAGTTCTTCAGAGCACTTATAACTAAGGTGGCTGAAATTAGTGATGTTTCTCAATAATGCTAGTCTAAAATCCTACGATTATTATGAAATTGCCAGTCCAGTTCTGAATAGCTTTGAGCCAACAGTTTTATAACCACCTGTCTCTGAGATCAGTTCCCACCATGGGGACTAAGAAATGACAACAAAGCATAAGTAGATTCTGAGACTCTTTCGAGGTCTATCCACTTTTCCTGGAAGATTTGAGATGTCCAGTTTGGGGGGATGTCAGAACCACTACCTCTCACCCTTTAACAAACTCCTGCTACTATCATCACTCTGTGCAGAAAAAAAATTAGCAAAAAGAGAATTTTAACTGGATGACTCATACAGTCAGTTTATTGGAGCACTGAAGGGGCTGATGAAACATGTGAGTTATAAACCACTACCTGTTCCCAAGTCATGACAGGGGTCAACCACACGTATGTGTTTTAGCTCATCTGGTGGATGCCAATAGGGGTTATAAAACACAAAGTGCTTCAAAATGGCAATTCTGAAACTTGTTCTCATCATGTATTTATTTTCCTTTATGTTTCAGTCTGTGCATGTGTTGGAGGTAAGGGTGGAAAGGGTACTAACTTACAGATTCGAAATTCTGTGATGGGGAAGACATCAGAAAACCATAAACCACAGAGGTTTGTGGAAACATAATCACGAAAATACAAGGATCAGCACATAAAAAATGAGAAGCTTTATCTTCTATAAAAATTCAACATGTTTATGTTGAGTTCTATCTACAGTAATGGATATTTTTAAAGATAGACAAGAATAGTGTCTAGTTATTTTCTGTTTTTGGTAAACAATTTTATTTATTTATTTATTTATTTGAGAGAGAGAGAGAGAGAGCGCACAAGCAGGGGG
The DNA here is from genome assembly GCF_022355385.1 of Mustela nigripes. Classification (NCBI taxonomy): domain Eukaryota; kingdom Metazoa; phylum Chordata; class Mammalia; order Carnivora; family Mustelidae; genus Mustela; species Mustela nigripes. The sequence continues at coordinate 123,854,708 of NC_081560.1, forward strand.
AATAGCAGGCAGAGGGAGAAGCAGGCTCCCACCAAGCAGGAAGCCTAATACAGGGATCTACCCAAGACGCTGAGATCATGGCCTGAGCCGAAGGCTGATGTTTAACAGACTGAGCCACCCAGGCTTCTCTTGTCTAATTATCTTCTAGACAGAGATTAAAACAAACTTTTAACATATTATATTTAAAATTTCACTTTACTTTCTTCATCTTCATAAAGACTACACTTCTAATTTCGCATAATGATGTCTTCTGTCAGAACAGCTGGAAAAAAGAAGGCTACTGTACTAATCTCCAGTAAGGGGAGGATAAAGGATAAAGTTGAATGATGCTTTAGTAAATTCTGAAATTATGACCAACATATATTGTGACCAGGAACCACTCTTATTGAACTTAGACTGTGAGAGGATCCAAAAGAAAAGATGTCTTTATGTAAGTACAGAACAATGTATGTCAGTATTGCTTTACTCATCTATGCTAGAGAATTTCACTCCAGGCAGATTTAAGCAGTATGGTATATATGGATCAATATAAGGAAATATTTCCCAAGGAAAAAACAGTCATTAACGAAAGGTATTTATTTCATACTAAGGACTGAATTTCAGCTCAGGTCACGCTCTCAGGGTCATGGGATCAAGCCCCATGTTGGGCTGGGTGTTGAACGTGGAGCCTGCTTGAGATTCTCACTCTCTCCTGTTCTCGCAACTCATGTGCTCTCTCAAATATTATTTTTAATTTTTTAAAAATATTTTTAAAAATAAATAAATCTCCTTTCCCCATAGAAGTCTCTTTTGAAAAATCACATAAGGTAAATAATGGATAGAAAAATTAAATACATTTTTGTTGTTAAAAATTAAAGCTATGACAAATACCAGATATTTAAAGTGCCTGTTTCCTTAACCATGATAAATTAGACTTTAAAAGATATGCCATGTTTTTCCAAAATTAAGTTAATCTGCAATGACATTAGTGGGCAGTTGCTCTTCATATTTTTTTTAATTAATTTTTTATTTTTTATAAACATATATTTTTATCCCCAG
>NC_081560.1:123860745-123876512 GCF_022355385.1 Mustela nigripes
GCCTTCGGTACTGCCTCTTGTTCTTTTTTTTGTGTTGAATTTTTCAGACTTGTCATTTTGTCCAGATAAGGGCATATGAAGGGGCTAGTAAAATACTAAAAGGTTGGCAACAACCCCAGGAAAATATGCTTTAACGAATTAGAAGAGATCCAAAATCGTGAGGGGGGACAAAGGGGATAAAAAGCGGTTCAAAAAGGAAGAAAGAAAAAAAAAAAGAAAAAAGAAAAAAAAAAGAAAAGAAAAGAATTTTAAAAAAGAAAACACCGAAGATAAATGTAAAAAAGAAAAAATATATATATTAGATAAATTAGTAAAAAATCGTTAAAAAAGAAAAAGTTAACAGTTAAAAAAAAATTTTACCCGAAGGCGAGAAAAAAACAACAAAAAATGAAAAGGATAAAAATTAAATTAACTGCAAGACTAAAAAAAAATCACAGGGAAAAAGCCATGAGTTCCGTGCTTGGCTTTCTCCTCCTCTGGAATTCTGCTGCTCTCCTTGGTATTGAAACCGTACTCCTTGGTAGGTGAAGGTGGTCTCGGCTGGATTTCTTGTTGATCTTCTGGGGGAGGGGCCTGTTGTAGTGATTCTCAAGTGTCTTTGCCCCAGGCGGAATTACACCGCCCTTACCCGGGGGGCCGGGGTGAGTAATCCGCTCGGGTTTGCTTTCAGGAGCTTTTGTTCCCTAAGCGCTTTCCGTAGAGTTCTGGAGGGCGGGAATACAAATGGCGGCCTCCTGGTCTCCGGCCCGGAGGAGCCGAGAGCCCAGGGCCACACTCCTCAGTGCGCCCTCAGAAAACAGCGCCCAGTTACTCCCGTCTGCCTGACCTCCGGCTACGCTCCGAGCTCACTGAGCCTGCGACCAGTTCAAGGTAACACTGAGCTGCGAGCTTACTGTCGGCTCTGTCTCTGTAGCCAGCTTTCCTGTTCCAATACCTGCAAGCTCTGCGACACTCAGACACCCCCAATCCTTCTGTGACCCTGCGGGACCTGAGGCCACGCTGACCCCGCGTGGGCTTCGCCCCGGTTTGGCCTCTGGAGCGATGTCCCTCAGCGGAACAGACTTTTAAAAGTCCTGATTTTGTGCGCCGTTGCTCCGCCGCTTGCCGGGAGCCGGCCCCTCCCCCCGGGGTCTGTCTTCCCGTCGCTTTGGATTCACTTCTCCGCAGGTCCTACCTTTCAGAAAGTGGTTGTTTTTCTGTTTCCAGAATTGCTGTTCTTCTTGTCTTGGATCTGCCGATGGATTTTCAGGTGTTTGCAATCTTTAGATAAGCTATCTAGCTGATCTCCGGCTAGCTGAAGCAGTCTCAGCCTGCTACTTCTCCGCCATCTTGACTCCTCCCATATTTTTTTTAATTAAAGATTTTATTTATTTATTTGACAGAGATCACAAGTTGGCAGAGAGAGAGAGAGAGGAGGCAGGCTTCCCGCTGAGCAGAGAGCCCGATGTGGGGCTTGATCCCAGGACCCTGGGATCGTGACCTGAGCTGAAGGCAGAGGCTTTAACCCCCGGAGCCACCCAGGCGCCCTGCTCTTCATATTTTTATTTCCTTACAAAACATCTTGGATTCAGTATCATTATCAATAAAAACTGTGACAAAACAGTCTTTTAACTTAACTGGAAATGTCATGTATATATTTTATCTCCTTACCTGGAAATAGCACGTGTGCATGTTAGTTCCTGAAATTCAGTCTGATACTTTCTATAGACATGACAGACACGGTGGTATCAGTTCCTAGAAGAGTGAGCCTGGGAAAACTGAAACTGTGACTAACTCAGGATGTATAAGATAAGAAGTGACAGTCAACAAAGTCTCAGAGATTGTGGATCATAACTATACTGTCCCTAAAATCAATTAGTAAGGCAGCATTGCACTCGTGAACTCCAACTTCGGCACTATGACGCTGTGTAGCACAGGTGGTGGTTGGGGTGAACACCAAAGAGGAATCCAGGGTCAGTTTACCTGGTACATGAAAAAGAAATTATAATTTCGATTGGCTACTGCTCTCATTCTGCTCGGCCAACTGAGAGGAAACATGCTTCCATATTTAGCCACAGTGTCTGTGCTATTGCAGAATTGACAATTTTTAAATAAAAATTTCCCAGAAATCATATTTCTGTATATTTACAACCTAACTGTGAGCTATGACCTATCACTCATTATCTGGGACAATCATACCCAACTTTTTCTGATACCTAGCATCTTGTCCTGACAAAGATCAAAGACTTCAAGATTTCAGCAAATTCCTGATGGCTGGCCACACCCCTGGCTCTTTAAAATTTATATTCCAATTTTTCCCTTCAAAACACAGTTCTCTTTCTTACCAGTTTGTTGAGATACATAATCTCCCCTTGGTTCAATGCATATCATGATGTCATCAAAGTTCATTAAATATGTACCTATTTCCAATAATACCATTGAGTTCAAATAAAGCAGCAGGCTTCGTTTTCTTAACAACAACTTGGGCCATCCTGCAGCCATGAGTTCAAGCAATTATCTATTGCTTGATAGATATCCCGCTCTATCTGTTCCTCCCTATTCTTGAGTCTCAAAGACTGCCCTTGTTTCAGTGCAAAACAGTCAGGTTCATCTTCTTCTGAAGTCCTATCATCAGTCACCATTCTGTTTTTCAAATCATGTGTCAGCCCTTGTAATAAATTCTTTAAATCAAACACAGATTGCCCTTAATGAAAGACAGGTGATAGTTCATATAATATTCCAACACAGCACACATATTTACTTTCATGTATCTTCAAGTCCATTCCATTTTAAATGATGGAGTATTTGTCTAATATGTCTTATACATGGACATGTTCCCCTCATTTAATAACAGACAGTGACCTGTTTTCAAGAAACAGAATTTAGTGGGGATGATCTTTTGAACAACACAGATTAGGATGAAAGTAAGCATACCTTCCAAACCTGTTCAGGGTTCAGAGAGGTATCTAGATAATCAGTCTATCCCATACTGAACAGAATACCCAAAAATCTTTCAAGAATGAATGCTTTTGCAGTATGAAAAAACTTTAGTCCTATAGAGGTTAAGTCCAACTTTTTGATGAAATTCACCATAATCTTTTCTCGTACACTATTTAACTGGTATTTGTTTCTTTCCCTTATATGACAACTACAATAAGCTTCATGAAGGCAGAAGTTTCTCTTTTTAAAATTCCGATGTCCCATTTTGTAGAACAGTGGTAAGTACATGAATGCATGATAAATATTTGTTGAATGAATATTCCTTATAGCAGCAGTGAATACTTAATTCTAGTACTTTATTTCTGTTGCTGATAGTATATTTGTTTTAATCTTGTCAATGAATTTCTTTGGTGACTGGCTATGTTTCCCTCTGAATGATTATAAAGAATATAACATATTAAATGAATGCTCTGGAAAGCAAAATGCCAAAGCTACTTTCACTCCACATACAAGACAAATAAGACAAACGTGTAATTTAATATCTTGAAATTTAAAAGTTAAAAGCACACTTTAAAAAGACATGCAATCTAAACTTTGAATTTTTGCTCTGCAATGTCAACCAAATGACAAGCAAATTTCTAAACCTTGCCTTGTCTTCCTTCTCTTATGCATAATTTGTGAGACTTCCGAAACACAATTGTTGAAGATTAAATTAAATTACATAGTTCATGGAACTATTAATGACCTGGTAGTTTTTACAAGTATTATCTCTATAAAGAGATTGTTAAGTGTTTATATATTTAGGCTGGATAACTAGCCTTCACCATGGTATCCTCTCTTATATGTAAAGAGGGATGTAGTCAGTAACACGCCTGCTCTAGGTTTGGCCATGGGGAGCCCTTTAAAACTGGCTTCAATGTCCTTTCTTTTTTTTTTTTTTTTTTTAAGATTTTATTTATTTTACAGAGAGAGAGAGAAATCACAAGTAGGCAGAAGCAGGCAGAGAGAGAGAGGAGAGGAAGCAGGTTCCCTGCAGTACAGAGAGCCCGATGTGGGACTCATTCCCAGGACCCTGGGATCATGACCTGAGCTGAAGGCAGAGGCTTAACCCATTGAGCCACCCAGGCGCCCCTTCAATGTCCTTTGATATGATGACATCCTTTATTTACTTCCAGTCACTTCCTTGTTTTCAGGAACCCTAAAATGCCCCAGGCTTATTTTGTATTCTCACTGTCCAGTCCAGCAATCTACAAATTTTCCACAGAAGCCTGATTAATTTATTGGAAATTGGGATCTACTCCATTGGTTTTGCTCATTCCTATGATTTCTGTGAGCTATATATAAATACACCGAACATGCTGTGCATGGAGCACATGTATTAGCAAGTACGTACACTAAGCTGCTACCCTGCATATCCACATGCGTCTGTCCTTGTTTGTACTTGAGACTCTGTACGCTGTGTGGACATGAGACCCTCATAGAGTAGCCTCTCCCTCCAGCCCAGTGTCACAGGGCGGGTTCCAGCCTCCCCCCCCCCCCCCCCGTCTGCACCCCTCACTCTCTGAGTCAGAGAGCCCAGTCTCTCGCTGTTACAGCACACTTCTGCACTTGATCAAGCCCTGTAACGTGTATACTAGTTCCAGAAATGCTATGGCAGAGCTCTGTGAACAAGTCTAACTACTGAAGAGGGTTTGAGCAGAGTTCACAGTCATTAGCCCTGCAACAGCCAGTTAAAGAGTTTTCCAGTTACTCAGGTTAGATCCTTTCTTCTTCACAATTCTCACCATGCTTATGGGTTGTGTCCAAATTCTCAAGTCCTGTTTAAAATTTTGCAGAAAGTTTTACTCAGAGCCCCACCCCCATGGAGAAGCCAGGCCTCACCTCTGCCTGCTGCCACCATCTCCCTTGCTGAGTGAGACCCCCAACTGACTGCCCTACCTGCTGCCAGGTGTGTCCTTCCATCCAGGGGCCCTGCCACCGGTGAAGCCAGCCTTGCGCCTGCTAGAGTCCTTGTCACCCAGAAGCACAGCACTGTCCTCGCCCACCAGAAGCTGCAAAGAGAACCAGGCCCTGAGTTCAGGGTCAGGTGGGGCCTCCCTGCCCCACCCTCTCCCTGACCTCTGCCCCCGTGCCCCTGCTCATCTCTGACACTGTGCCCTTGGGCACCAGAGATGTCAGCATGGTTTTAGTCACACAACATGTGATTTTTACTCTGTGAGTCAAACTCACAGTCATGTACTGATCATCACAGTCTCTCAGAAAAGAACTCCATCACTGCCAGAATGTCCTGATTCCCCTCCAGTCAGCCCATTCCCCTAGAGTTCCTCCTGTCCCACAGTGTCATACAACAGGTAGCTTTCTGAGTGTGGATCCTCTCACCTAAATGCATGTGAGAGTCACTAGTGTTCTAGGAACTGATACTTCATTCTTTATTGGTAAGTGCTATGCAATTGTAGGGATGCTTATTTATAACTGGTTAAAGGAGATCTAGTGGGTTTCCAGTTACTGGGATTGTAAATATAGACATTTGCATACCGATACATCTGTGACCAAAGCTTTCATATTTCTAAAAGGGGGACTCCAGAATCACATAATAAATGTACGTTTAACCATATAAGAAACTGCCAAACCGCTTTGCAAAGTGGTTGTGGATTTAAACCACTAATTTTGTTAAGAACCTTTATATCTTTGTTCATGAGGGATCTGGGCCTGTATTTTGCTTTTTATGTAGGCTACATGCCCAACATGAGGCTTGAAACAATGACCTGGAGATCAAGAGTTGTAGTGCTCTACTGAGTCAGCCAAGTACCACTTACTTTTCTTATAGTATCTTGTAATACATTAAGAAAATGCTAGCTTCATAAAATGACTTGGGAGTATTTTCTCCTCTTCTAATCTCAGGAAGAGACTGTGGAAAATTAGCGTTATTTCTTCTTTAAATGTTTGTTAGGTATTTGCCACCAGAAAAAAAAAAATCTAGATTGGAAATTTTCTTGTTGGATGGTTTTTAACTATGAATTCAATCTTTTTTTTTTTTTTTTTTTAACAGATATGGCTACCTGTTCTTGAGAGACTTTTGTTTTTCAGTGTCTTCAGGAGAAAAATTTAAAATATTGTATGTTTTCTATTTTTTTATTTAAGAAAACATATGAATATCTCAAAGATATTAAGAGTTCAGTTCTAGGCCACAATAAAGTGAGCATTACAATAAAGGGAGTCAAATGAACGTTTTGCTTTCCTACTACATATAAAAGTTCTGTTTACATGACACTATAGTCTACAGTGTAGTCTAAGTTTGAAATAGCATTATGTATAAAAGAATTTATGTATCTTAATATTAATATCCCTATTGCTAAAAAAAAAATGCTAACCATTATATGAGCTTTCAGTGAACTGTAATCACTGGTCACAGATCACTGTAACAGATATAACAGTAATGACAAAGTTTGAAATACTATAAGAATTACCAAATGAGACACAGAATGAGCAGATGCTAGTGGGGAAAAGGGTGCCAATAGTCTTTGTTCGGCACAGGGCTGCCGCAAACCTTCACTGTGTAAGAAATGCAGTCTGTGAAGTGTGGTAAAATAAAGCATGGCAGAACAGAAGGACACCTGTATTAAGGTTAATCAGTGGACAGGATAGTTTTTAGAAACTGGAATGAAATTAACTTGGAAAAGTTTTTCAAAAAGTTTAATTCTGCTTATTATCTCCCCTGTACTATAAACATTATAAAAGTACAAAAACAACTGGTATAGGCTTTTTAAAGCTTTCCTGTATTTTCTAAAATACATCATCTCAGTTTTTACTATAGATTCATCTTACTGAATTAAATTTCTGGGAAGTCCACACACAGGGGAGGAAAAAATTTTTTTCCTACTTTTCTAGGTTCTCTGGCTTGTCTAATACTCTAATTGGCATAAGACAGATGAACAGAAGCAAAACAAACTTAACTTTGTATTGCGTAGGAGCCCTGCACAACTATGAACCCAGAAGCATGAGGAGCGGTCAAGGCTTCTGTGCCATCCTGAGCTAAGCAGTGTGTGGGGGCCTGGGACTTTAGATCAGGAGGGAGGAGAGTAACAGGACACTGTAAAGAGCACAAATCTGATAGATGATCAGATGTTTGCTTGCTGTACAGACACGTCACTCAGATAAACGTTATCTCTGAGAATAGCTCTCTCTGAGCCAGGTCCCCACTCCCATCTAAATCACTGTAGGTAGTTTAGGGAGAGGTAAAAAGATCTTCTTGAGGCTGCTGGATCTTGACTGCCTTCAGCTCAAAATAAAACATGTGCCACAGCGACATATTTTGGCGTCACATATTCACCCAAAAGAAGTACCTGAATATTCTCTAAATAAGTCCCAAGACCCAGGAATCTTCCAGACAGATCAAGAAGTGAGCCCTGAACCAGTACATTCAGCAGGTAAACCTTGGTGTCACCCAGAGAAGGCACCGATCTTTCATCGGTGAAAAGGCCTGGAAACCTCAATTTCAATCCTCGAGTAGGAATTTCCTCTTGAGCGTTTAAATCCTACTATCTAATCTATTAAAATTCATCTGATAGACCAGTATTAAAATCCCCCGCAAATAAAACAGAGACATACCGAAGGAAAAGTTAGTCATGTGAGAAACTAAAAACTGTCAAACTGTCCTTAACAAGAGGAAAGGTGAACTGTAATACCTGAACCCTACCTCGAATCTCTTCAAATTTCTGAGCTCTTAGCTTTCCTCCTACTTAATGATGTTCTCACCACTTATAAAATAAACAAAGTGTGCACTAATGGTTTAAAATATTAGTGTCACTAAAAACCAAGCTGCCCTGCAGAACAGAAGCTCTAGCTAGACGCTGGCGATCATGTAACACAACAGTAACGAAGAAGACAGAACCGCAGAGGAGCTCTGAGCAGTCCAACATGTGACCCAACAAAGCTTTTTTTGGAGTTTAAGCCCAGCCTTCCTGCCCGAGGAAGCTGGTAACCAGCACCACTCCTGCCTCTACCATGGGCAGCAGATGAGCCCCTGGTGAAGACCTGTTCCCAACCAACAAAATCAGGAATAAAAATAAGTCACTGTTGCTGTAAGCCAATAAAATTTAAAGGTCAATATATTTCTATGCTGCCATCATACTCTTTTAAATAGGAAACTCTTGCTATGATATTCATATTTTTCAAAATGCTTCTGTCAAAATTGTTCAATGAAAACTTTTCTCAAAAAAACCTTTACTATATATTCTTATTTTAAAAGTAATATAAGTTCATTGTAAAGACTTAAAAATATCGTAAGAATTTTGTAAATATACCAATAGCTTTATTTTGTTTCTGATTTTAAATTCAAATGTGCAAAGGTTAGGAGGAATTAAATAGAGAAAACAGCTTCACAGTACACAGATTAAAACAGTTATGTGGAATTCTTTAATACAGAAGTTCTCTGACCCTTTCTCCTATGCTAGTATGTATTGTAAATCAGTAGGAAATGTCTCTTGCACGCAGCATTTCTAGATTATTGAAAATTTTTCAATGAGGAAGGTTGGAAATTATTTTGGTTACTATTTCACTATTGATGAGGTATGATTTGGTTATCTGATACACAATTCATTCACTATGTTAACAATATATTCTCATAATCTAAATTAATTAAGACTATCATTCTAATATCCAGAAAAAGATGTCTTTGGATATTTCCCTCTTTGTATTTAGTAATGTATTATTACAAGATTTACGTTAACGAAGCATCCTTGCTATCCCACCCAGAAGTCATGTTTGGGAAGACATTCAAATTTATTACTGGGAAGAAGTCAAAGCTAAACTCTATATCAAAGTCAAAGAGCTAAGATCTAGGGTGGTCCCAATTATGCATATGGAGAATTAGGGAAGGATTCCAGCAAAATAAAATAAAGTGAAGTATATGTCCCTTTGCATTATTACACAGTCTCTATGACTATGGTACATAGAGACTTGTGGTATATTTACCAGATATTGGTTTCCAAGAGCATATGCCTCATATGTTTCTGTATTGCAAGATATTCAACTTTAATAATATTCATGCCTTTGTTCAATATAAAACATCTTTGCTCAATATCAAGCAGTGATACATGTGAGCAATAATGTCTGCAGTTCAGAGAGCTGAACTTGATGCCATCATAGATTTTCAGAGCCTTTCAAATACACTTTATTTTCCATTTATTATTCTGTATATTTTCTGAGCTGAATCACATAATCTTTCTAATTATCTATGATTAAATAAAGTAAACATGAGGATGAACGTTAATAATGAGTAACCTTTGAAAACACATTCATTTAATGTTACATATCCATTTCCCATTTTAGAATCTTTGAATAAATTAAAGCAATGTTAATTTTGTTTCAAATGTATGTTTGATATAGCAGTTCAAATTTATTAAACAAAATACTCTAACTTCCAAAGTGTTCAGAGAAGTTTTATCCTTTTCCACTGCTCTACTACCTCTCATTTCCTCCCACCGCTCACAAAACCACTCTTCTACATAATGTGTGAGTCTATGAGATGTCACCCTGACGAAGCCTGTGTCTTCATAAAACCCAGAAAAGAGAGGGCTGTCCTTGGGTGATCAAGCCTCACCTACAGAAACACAGAGATTCCTGGTCTGGAGCTGCTGTAGTTCCCGACACACAGCGGAGCTCTCTCAATGAAGGTCCTGGGAACTAATGAAGCTGGGAAAAGATCCAGTTCAATTTTTTTTTTTTTTTTTAATTTGACAGACAGAGTTCACAAGTAGGCAGAGAGGCAGGCAGAGAAAGAGGAGGAAGCAGGCTCCCCGCTGAGAAGAGAGCCCAACTTGGGGCTCAATCCCAGGACCCTGAATTCATGACCTGAGCCGAAGGCAGAGGCTTTAACCCACTGAGCCACCCAGGCGCCTCAAGATCCAGTTCAATTTTTAATAGCCCAAGGTTATATGAAAAGAGTCCTTGAAAGGACTCACCAGAAAAACAGTCAGAGGCACCAGATTCTACAGGGAATTCAAATAATTCATAAACTTCTCAGTATCTATTGCTATTTCTCTCTTCATACCAAACAATACAAATCCCTATGGCTTGTCTCAGATCCCAGTTCTCACAAAAGCCCTACCCAACTCCTCCATGCCTGTGGAAGGGCTCCACCTGTATGTCTCTCAGCAACATGTTCAGAGTCACAACCAGGTACCAGCCCTCATTTTAACTGTGTACACAGCATCTTCCTTGATGTTAGAAGCTCTGACTCAAAACAGTTCGGTTTCACTCATCACTTTTCTATCTCTAGCAGTTGCCAAAACCACTATAATTTGAGGGCAGCCAACTGATGGTTGATTAAAATAAAGGTCAAAGAGTATTTAGAAATCATCTCAGTTTCATGGCTTTCTTATTGGCAGTTCCATGTCCTCCTTCATTTGCTTGGTTCTTCCTGCAGGGCATTGCATGCACCATTTGTGATCTCTGAGACTTTCAACTTTGTAGAGCTTCCTGCTCTCTCACTTAATTCATGGTATACATTTCCCTTGGCTTTTCAGCTCTGGGTAAGGGGATGAACACTGCGCATGCTCACATAATTTAGCTAAGACTGATCCCCCAAGAAGCCTAAGGAAGCCTGGGACCATTCTTGAGTTTCCTGCACTATCCAGTGTTCAGTGAATTTCCATTATTAACACTTATGAATCAGAGGGTCATGTATTCCTAACAACACAGTTTTATAAAATCTTTTTTCTTAAAATGTTTTATTTTTTTACATTGGTTCTCATAGTTAGGTTTCAGTAATCATGCTCAGGTCTGCCACAACAAAATGTAAGCAGATGTGGGGAAAATGTGGAGAATTTACATCCCACAGCTGGATATATATATATATATATATATTTAAAAAATGTATTTATTTATTTGACAGAGAGAGATCACAAGTAGGCAGAGAGGCCTAACCCACTGAGTCACCCAGGCACCCAATTCCTCAAAATTCCTCTGCACTCAGCTTAGAGTCTGCTTAAGACTCTCTCTCCTGGGGCCCCTGGTTGGCTCAGTGGGTTAATCCTCTGCCTTCGGCTCAGGTCATAATCCCAGGGTCCTGGGATCGAGTCCCGCCCGCATCAGGCTCTCTGCTCAGTGGGGAGCCTGCTTCCTCCACTCTCTCTCTGCCTGCCTCTCTGCCCACTAACTGTGTTGTGTTATTAAGCCAAAAATAAGATTTTAGAATGACTATTTAAGATGACAATCTAGCAATCATTATTTGCAATTATAGAAGTGAGTTTTCTAAAAACTAATTAATGAGCCACTTTCCCCCTCTCCTTTTAATACACTCATTACCATACTAAGAGATTCTGGAAATTTCAACTACTATAATGTTTAGCCTCATTCAATTTACTATAACCCTGAGAAGCTATAAAAGTCTATTTACTTATATTTGAGAAAAACACAAAGCTGGAAGGCTTGCTGACTACGTTTGATAACAGATTGAAAGAGATACTGGGGTTGTTGTGGGTGGCTCAGTTGGTTAACCGATTGCCTTCTGTTCAGGTCATGATCCTAGAGTCCTGGGTTCCAGTCCTGCATTGGGCTTCCTGCTCAGCAGGAGTCTGCTTCTCCCTCTGACCTTCCCCCTCTCATGCCTTCTCTCTTTAAAAGAGAGAGAGAGAGATACTGACAGATCGAAATCAACACATTAATATTCATAAAGTAAAAATGGTAATAAGTTCAAGATCCTACACTTGGGTCTAAAAAATGGTACATTCGGAATGGAGAAAAGCTAGCTAAAAGTTCATATGAAAAGGTTAAAATTAAATTTATTCAACATGATTCAGAAGTATGAGAAGTTTAAGCAATAGTAGTCCTAATTTACATTCTACAAGAGATGATCATCCTCGTATATACCAAACAGAAACACCATTCACACGATTTTGTATTTCACTCTAGATAGTACTTGTCAGGACACAATCTATAGCATGTGTACATTATTGTAACACACACACACACAATAAAATGAGAAACTAAAGATTTGTTTGCCTGTAGAAAGAATACTGATGAAACAGAAGATAGAGTAACTCTTACCATGAGGGATTTTTTTAAGCCTTCAGATGAAGAGATACAATGATAAAGGACATTGGTTGGGCACAAAGAACCTAAGCTAGAGCAAGAAAGAATTTCAACTCAATGACAGTGTGGATTTTTTACTATAGAATCAGTTGTGAGGTGTTGCAGCAATCAAAGTGCAACTTTCTAATCAGGAAGATATGTAAGTAAGATGTGGTTCTGTCACTTAATGAATTGTGCGACCCCAGGAAAATGAGGCAATGCTCTGAGCTTCAAATCCGTCCTCTGTGAAAGGTGGATAACAGTATTTATATTGAAGTATTGGAAGGATCAAATGGTAGTGTATGTAAAATACTTAGCACAGTGCCTGTTACAACAGAGAACACTCAATACATAGGGATGACTTTATAGTTGATATAACTAAACAAATGTGCCTCCCCAGTCACAATTCTTGGTAGCAAACAACAGAAATGTACTCTAACTCCGTTACCTAGAATTAAGTTTGGCTGCAAGTGACAACAACATACAAATTCTAAAATCCCACTTGCTTAGAGTTGTAACCCATTAAACAAAGCCTCTTATTGGCTACCATCAATTACTTTTATTACTATCACCTTTCAAATAAATACTAGACTGGAACACACAAACTTCTGTCAGAATCTCTTACTGGGGGAATCAATCTTAAAACAACTCAAACCAGAGGGGCACCTGGGTGGCTCAGTGGGTTAAAGCCTCTGCTTTCGGCTCAGGTCATGGCCTCAGGGTCCTGGGATCGAGCCCCACATCAGGCTCTCTGATCAGCGGGGAGCCTGCTTCCTCCTCTCTCTCTCTCTGCCTGCCTCTCTGCTTACCTGTGATCTCTGTCTGTCAAATAAATAAATAAAATCTTAAAAAAAAAAAAAACTCACACCAGAAATGATCCTCACAACTAGAACCCTCACCTGGATGTGATGAAAGTGGATCACCCTCTGAGCAAACAGTAACAAGGACCTCGTGTTTCTGATGGTGTGCCATAAATACAAAAAACAAACCACGAATTAAACAGCCCTTACAAGCAGCCTGCTAAAAATCAGGACAACAGTAGGGAAGAAGTCAGACCTTACAATGGAGGATAGCCTATTTGGCTGGATGCTTTGAGAACTGCAAACTCCCACATTTACCTGAGCAATCTCATAAAGAAATCCTCGCCCCCTGGCACTTTAAGAAAGCTGTTCGCTCTGTCCCAGAGACAACACAAAGCTTCGCTTGGTGAAAACATCACCAGATGGTGTTTATCCCCCTCAGGATCTGCCCTCATCTCCCCAAGAGAAATGCTGTCCCCACTTGGGAGGAAAGAGATTGAATGCTCAGGGAGCCACTGCCCATCTATACCAAGTGGATCTAGAAATGTCCGTGTAGGGAGAAGCAAGGTCCCTCAGGCTTACTGGGAAGACAGCAAATACAACCACCCAACTAGGAACACTGCCAAGGATGCTGCATGAAGAATAAATAGGGTGCTGCTGCTGTTGTTTTGTTTAATCACTGTGATTGTATCCTTTCTTTGAAGTGATTAACTCACAACTAATATAGATACTACCATTTAAACATGCAGTTGACTCTGAAGCAACCTGGGTTTGAACTGATGGGGATTTTTTAATACAGTAGAGCACTAAAAATGTATTTTCTTTTTCTTATGAACTTCTTAATAACATTTTCTTTTCTCTAGTTACTTTAAGGATACAGTAATATAATACATACACAAAATATGTTTCCATCCACCATTAATATCATCCATAAGGTTTCCAGTAGTGAAGGTTTGGGGGATTCCAAAGTTATAGGAGGCTTTGGGGCTACAAGTGTGGGAAGGTCAACTATATACAGTCATAGGCTAAAGACTGGAAGTTAAAGGCCTCTACTTGGCATGCAAACCTTTAGTGCTTCGCAGACACTGTCAAATGTTTAACGATAGGCATGGGGGAGCCTGGGTGGCTCAGTCAGTTAAGCGGCCAACTGCTGATTCTGGCTCAGGTCATGATCTTGCAGTCCTGGGCTCCATGTTCAGTGGGGAGTCTGCCTGAGATTTCCTCTCTCTCCCCCATCCCATCTGAGTTACCCCCCAACTCGCACTCATGCAAGTGCTTGTTTGCTCTCTTTCTCTAAAATAAATAAATAACTGTACAGTCTGTAAAATGCCTGCAGCCAGGTCATGCTTTGTCAGTATCATATAGCCAGCACTGCCTCCATCAGTCTTGTGTCTATATTGTGCAGGTTTAATTAGCTGTGTAATTCTTGAAGACATTTGAGACTATACTCCTCTTTTTAAAATTTGAAACTATTTTCTATTTCTTTTATGCACATGTACTAAATATTTCAAAATGAATACCCCATATCATTCCCAATCTTCCCATTGCTTAGCACAGATGTGTGCTTAATAAATATTTATTTAATAATGAACATGTTTGGAATTTCATATAAAATGTGTTTCAATTAGAGCATGCCTTGATTACCTAACTACTGCAAAGGGTATAAGTATTCTACATAATAACTAAAAAACCATTATAATTTTTTCCATTTCTGAATACTCTCTTCTCCCCTTTTTCCTTTTATTTTCCCCCTTTTATTTTCCTTTTTTATCTCATTTAGGACTGATCAAATTGAATGCACATGATGTTTTAGTATTTACTTCATGCTTATGTTTCTTGCATCTATAAGAATTTAAGCTCCTCATGGGCAAATATTTTGGACTATTTCATTCACTTCATCTCCTCAGAGCCTGGACTAGGGCATGAAACACAGCTAGTGACTGATAAATGAAATCTAAGTAGCACTTATAAAGGAATGGAGAAATTGCATCAGTATTCAAAATCACATTGGCATGACTATATTCCCGTTACAGTGAAGCTGCCATGGTGGAACCACAGAACAAAACGGTCTGGAGCCCTCCTACATGGAGTCAAGTAATTTAGATAGCCCCAACATGCTGCCAACAGCAAACTGCATATATCTAAAAAAGGAAAACGTGATGCACATGACTCACGACTACCCTGTGAGGCCACAGCTACAGTCAAGACTAAACATATCCACCACTCTGAGAAGCGTCCTCATGTTCTCTGCTACCCTCCCTCTTGCTCCTCTCTACCCACCACCAACCTACCTTCTCATGTCACTAAAATCAGTCTGCTTTTGAGAAGATTAGCTAGCACTGCATTTATTGTTAGTAGTAAGCATTCATTTAGCTTACAAATCTGCAGGCGGTTTAAGGGTCGACTGGTCTAGGCTAGACTAGCACCTGCTCCACGCATCACTCCTATTCTCAGAAGACAAGTGAATCACCACAGGTATGTGGTCTCCTGGTGATGGCAGTGGCACAAGAGACAAACATTCAGTCAAATCACACCCCTTAACATTCCATTGACCAAAGCAAATCTTGGAGTCAAATCAAAGTCAAGGGGTGGGAACATCTACTTTTCCTCTTTAGTCAAGAAGATATGAAGCCATATGGCAATGGATGTTGATTCGGAGAGGAGAAGGGTCTGAGAAGTGAGGAGTTGTGCTATAATTAGTCACAACATGAGACAAAAGTGGCCTACTCAATTCTGTGAATTCTTTTTTTTTTTTAATTTTATTTTTTTTTAATTTTTTATTTTTTGTAAACATATATTTTTATCCCCAGGGGTACAGGTCTGTGAATCGCCAGGTTTACACACTTCACAGCACTCACCAAAGCACATACCCTCCCCAATGTCCATAATCCCACCCCCTTCTCCCAAACCCCCTCCCCCCAGCAACCTCAGTTTGTTTTGTGAGATTAAGAGTCACTTATGGTTTGTCTCCCTCCC
>NC_081560.1:123879512-123886094 GCF_022355385.1 Mustela nigripes
GCAGCAACATCTTCCTAGGAACAACGCCAAAGGCAAGGGAAGCAAGGGCAAAAATGAACTATTGGGATTTCATCAAGATCAGAAGCTTTTGCACAGCAAAGGAAACAGTTAACAAAATCAAAAGACAACTGACAGAATGGGAGAAGATATTTGCAAAAATTCTGTGAATTCTTATAACTTCCCAGTATATTATTCTGAAATTACTCTACTGACCCAATAATTCTTTGTGCCAAACAGAGCTCCTAGAAACTTGATAACTAAATTACCAAAAGATTTTATTCCTCCACATCAAGGACTATCAAACTTTATTCAAAGTATTATATTCCATAAATTTAGTTGACTTGTAATCCATTAAGTCTCCACTTTCCCCAACCTTTTTTTCAATACATAATAATGAAAGACAAAGCAATAACACATGATGAATAAATGAAAGGATTACTAGCTAGCTCCCACCTATCATATTTCTTCATGCACATTTTAATAATCTGTAATTATAACTAAACTTAATAACTCCCATTATGACTTGCCATGATAATTAGATCTTATGGTGTGAGAAATAATCTTTTGTGCTTATGTTCTCTGTTTTTCCTTAAACTGTGCCTCCCACTTGTATTTTTAAGTCCTCTTTTTTTTTCTTATATTAAGCTAACAAAAGCAGACTTATTTACACAGATTACCTTGTTTATCAATGTGCAAAATGGCCAAATGTAAAATTTAATAAGCAATTACTGATATAGACATAAATGTCATACACTTGAAATCTTAAGTACATACTAGCCATAATGTATCAGACATTGGAATACAGGGTACTAAAACAGTTTAAGAGTTAAAAAGTACACATTTTATATTTACATTTTGTAAAGTATTTGAAACTATTTTAATCACTAGAAACCAGTAGTCTAGACTTCACTGTATTTTTGCTATTACATACACTTAACATGCTAACTTGTCACTGTTTCAATATTAGGTAAACTTTCTTTTATAGAATTCTTATAATTCTACAGCTTACTACTTCATCATAGTGTTTTATTTGAGAACAAAAGTAGATTTCTGGAATACCAAGCTGAAACTTCCATTTCAAATTAGAGCTAACAGGGAGTCTTTAAAACTCAGGTTTAAGTTAGAATGGCCAAAATTAACAAGACAATAAATACCATGTGTTGGAGAAGACGTGGAGAAAGGGGAACCCTCTTACACTGTTGGTGGGAATGCAAGTTGGTGCAGCCACTTTGGAAAACAGTGTGGAGATCCCTTAAGAAATTAAAAATAGAGCTATCTTATGACCCTGCAATTGCACTACTGGGTATTTACCCCAAAGATACTGATGTAGTGAAAAGAAGGGCCACATGTACCCCAATGTTCATAGCAGCAATGGCCACAGTCACCAAACTGTGGAAAGAACCAAGATATCCTTCAATGGACAAATGGATAAAGAAGATATGGCCCATAAATACAATGGAGTATTATGCCTCCATTAGAAAGGATGAATACCCAACTTTTATATCAACATGGACAGGACTGGAGGAGATTATGCTGAGTGAAATAAGTTAAGCAGAGAGAGTCAATTATCATATGATTTCGCATACTTGTGGAGCATAAGGAACAACATAGAGGACATGGGGAGATGGAGAGGAGAAGTGAGTGGGGAGAATCAGAAGGGGAGACGAACTGGTGGACTCTGAGAAACGAACCGAGGATTTTGGTGGGGAGGGGATGGGGGGTTGGGTGAGCCTTGTGGTGGATATTATGGAGGGCATGTATTGCATGGAGCACTGGGTGTGCTAAATAAACAATGAATGCTGGAATACTGAAAAGAAATAAAATAAAATGGAAAAAACAACAACATCAACAAGAAAAAAACCTCAGGTTTATACCTACTCATATCACACACAGGTCAGATTAAGAGTCAAAAAAAAAAAAAAAAAGGTCCAATTAAATTAACATTAAACACTGGTCACTCAGTTCAGCATTTAACCTGAATGAGAGTTAAAGACAAGAAACTGGAGTTCAAAGGAAGGGCTGGTAGTTATGAACAAAGAAATCAGTTCCGGAGGGCTGAATCCTAACACAAAAGATGCATGTGTATGTGTCCCATATGAACTCCCAGCAGATCTGAATGCCATGCAGAGCCTACGGCACTTTCAGATAATAGTGTAATTACAGACGTTCTTAGACCATACACCTCACTCTGTTTTGCCTCACAGTCTGCAGCTGCTCTTCCAACACAATAACCACTAGCTGTGCACGCATGGCTACCTAGCATTGAGACTGTGGGGAGTGTGAACTGAGATGTACTATAGAATATTATATGGTGAAATACATGATCTTTTTGAAAAATGAAGTCTAAAAAATGATACACAATACTTCACTAATAATTTCATATTACTGTGTTTGAAAGATAATATTTTAGATAAATGCTTAATTTCTAATATTACGATAAACAAATTTTCAATTATATGTCTAGCTATTATATTTCTATTTGACAGTACTAGACTAGAGAGAGGCTGAATTTTCCAAAGAAATTTTTTCCCTAAGTAAGTCATTTGATTTCAGATGTACTTAACAAAAATATCACTGGGGCGCCTGGGTGGCTCAGGTAATTAAGCATCCAACTCTTGAATTCAGCTCAGGTCATGATCTCAGGGCCATGGGATTAAGCTTGGTACGGATCTGCTTGAGATTCTCTCTCTCCACCTCCTTCTGCCCTTCCCTCCCACCGTGTGCACACACATGTGCATATAGTCTCTCTAAAATAAATAAATCTTTTTAAAAATGTATCATTAAGAATATAAAAATATATATAAGAATGGCCCCATAGAACTTGTACTTTAACAAAACTGGAAAAATCAAAATTTTTTCTTTGAATCGGGTTCTCTTAATAAAAAATCTCCTAATAATAGCATACAATAAAAATATATGTTTATAAAAAATTAAAAATTAAAAAAAATTAGGCATTTCATAATGATTCTTCGTTATATGATAAAATTTTTCTTGATTACTAAAATCTAAGACTTCAACTAAGTAACATTTCTGATTGAATTTTATTACACTATGGAGGCTAAAAGAAAGTGCCATAATGAATTACAAGAACCCTGAGAGAGCCAATTCCAGAAATGTAAGACTTCAATACAGCAAAGAATAACTTAATGCAAATATTATATGTCATTTAATCAAACAATTTAGGCCACAAAGAAGGAAAGTCTCATTAGTTTTACTTGAATTTCACTCTGAGTAATATGGTTCATTTGATCTTGAAATACATAAGTTTGAAACCCATGAAAATCAATTTTGGAAAAAGACTTTAAAGAGGATGTTTCATGTTTTTACAGTTATGGTTGATGCATTTTTAGGTTAAGATACGAACATCTTCCTTCTCTTGGATTGTGCCAAACTTCCTCATCTCAATTTCAATAACATATTTTCTCACATTCTTGGAGATGTATTACAGGTTGATTTTTCTTTTAACTATGAGAGCTACCAGTATATAATTTAATTTTATATCCACATGCAAATGGCAAAAATTTTTCATAACTGGGTATAAATACAATTGAACTGACCCAAATATAAGTAATTCACTCAAGTAAATAAATATACATATTAACAAGGGCACCTGGGTGGCTCAGTCAGTTGAGCATCCGACCCATGATTTCAGCTCAGGTCATGATCTCAAGATTGTGCAATCCAGTCCTGTTGGGCTCTGCGCTGGGGAGTCTGCTTCAGATTCTCTCTCTCTGCCTCCACCCCACCCTCTCTAAAGAGTGTATTAATAAAGAGGAAAATATCAAGAACATTCCATGTAAACACAAGTCCTTTCTACATTAAGCAAATTGGCTGCTTAAAAAATAAACACGTAAATAGCAAAAAGCCAATTTTGTTCTCCTACATCCAAAAGGTAAATTCAGATGTAATTATCTGATATTGAAAATGATCTTTCAGGCTACTAAAGTGTCTGTCATTACACTATTAAATGACATTCATATACATTCTTCAAATGAAATTTAACTATGATTAATTAAAAGTAAAATACAATTTATTTTCAAAACTGTCTCATATTGTGCTTTTGGAGAATACTATAATTAGTATTTTTTTATTTTACTTAAAAAAATTTTTTTTTATAGACATATAATGTATTTTTATCCCCAGGGGTACAGGTCTGTGAATCGACAGGTTTACACACTTCACAGCACTCACCATAGCACATACCCTCCCCAATGTCTATAACCCCACCCCTCTCTCACTCCCCCCTCCCCCCAGCAACCCTCAGTTTCTTTTGTGAGATTAAAAGTCACTTATTTTTGTCTCCCTCCCAATTCCATCTTGCTTCATTCATTCTTTTCCTACTCCCCAAACCTCCCACATAGCATCTCCACTTTCTCATATCAGGGAGATCATATAGTTGTCTTTCTCCAACTGACTTGTTTTGCTAAGCAAAATACCCTCTAGTTCCATCCACATCGTTGCAAAAGGAAAGATTTCATTTCTTCTGATGGCTGCATAGTATCCCATTGTGTATATACAACACACATTCTTTATCCATTCATCTGTTGATGGACATCTAGGTTCTTTCCATAGTTTGGCTACTGTAGACATTGCTGCTATAAACATTTGAGTGCACATGCCCCTTCGTATCACTATGTTTGTATCTTTAGGGTAAATACCCAGTAGTGCAATTGCTGGGTCATAGGGTAGCTCTATTTTTAACTTTTTGAGGAATATCCATGCTGTTTTCCAAAGTGGTTGCACCAGCTTGCATTCCCACCAACAGTGTAGGAGAGTACCCCTTTCTCCACATCCTCCCCAGCATCTGACTTGTTAATTTTAGCCATTCTGACTGGTGTGAGGTGGTATCTCATTGTGGTTTTGATTTGTATTTCTCTGATGCAGAGTGATGTGGAGCACTTTTTCATGTGTCTGTTGGCCATCTGGATGTCTTCCCTGCAGAAATGTTTGTTCATGTCCTCTGCCCATTTCTTGATTGGATTATTTGTTCTTTAGGGGTTGAGTTTGCTAAGCTCTTTATAGATTTTGGATACTAGCCCTTTATCTGATATGTCATTTACAAATATCTTCTCCCATTCTGTCAGTTGTCTTTTGGTTTTGTTAACTGTTTCCTTTGCTTACAAAAGCTTTTGATCTTGATGAAATCCCAATAATTCATTTTTGCCCTTGCTTCCCTTGCATTTGGCGATATTCCCAGGAAGAAGTTCCTGCGGCTGAGGTCAAAGAGGTTGCGGCCTGTGTTCTCCTCAAGGATTTGGATGAATTCCTTTCT
This sequence comes from Mustela nigripes, assembly GCF_022355385.1. Taxonomy (NCBI): domain Eukaryota; kingdom Metazoa; phylum Chordata; class Mammalia; order Carnivora; family Mustelidae; genus Mustela; species Mustela nigripes. The sequence goes on from NC_081560.1 coordinate 123,884,785, forward strand.
CACATTGATGTACTTCATCCATTTTGAGTCTACTCTCGTGTGTGGTGTAAGGAAATGGTCCAATTTCATTTTTCTGCATGTGACTATCCAATTTTCCCAACACCACTTGTTGAACAGACTATCTTTTTTTCATTGGACATTCTTTCCTACGTTGTCGAAGATTAGTTGACCATAGAGGTGAGGGTCTATTTCTGGGCTCTCTATTCTGTTCCATTGATCTATATGTCTGTTTTTGTGCCAGTACCATACTGTCTTGATGATAACAACTTTGTAATAGAGCTTGAAGTCCAGAATTGTGATGCCACCAACTTTGGGTTTCTTTTTCAATATTCCGTTGGCTATTTGAATTCTTTTTTGGTTCCATATAAGTTTTAGGATTATTTGTTCCATTTCTTTGAAAAAAATGGATGAGATTTTGATAGGGATTGCATTAAATGTGTAGATTGTTTTAGGTAGAGGGACATTTTCACAATATTTATTCTTCCAATCCAGGAGCATGGAACATTTTTCCATTTTCTTGTGTCTTCCTCAATTTCTTTCGTGAGTACTTTAATTTTCTGAGTATAGATTCTTAGCCTCTTTGGTTAGGTTTATTCCTAGGTACCTTATGGTTTTGGGTGCAACTGTAAATGGGATTGCCTCCTTAATTTCTCTTCTGTCTTGTTGTTGGTGAAAAGAAATGCAACTGATTTCTGTGCATTGATTTTATATCCTGACACTTTACTGAATTCCTGTACAAGTTCTAGCAATTTTGGAGTGGACCCTTTGGGTTTTCCACATGTAGTATCATCTCATCTGCAAAAAGTGATAGTTTGACTTCTTCTCTGCTGATTTGGATGCCTTTAGTTTATTTTAGTTGTTTGATTGCTGAAGCTAGAATTTCTAGTATTATGTTGAATAGCAGTGGTAATAATGGACATCCCTCCTGTGTTCCTGACCTGAGCGGAAAAGCTTTCAGTTTTTCTCCATTGAGAGTGGTATTTACAGTGAGTTTGTCATAGATGGCTTTGATGATATTGAGGTATGTGCCCTCTATCCCTACACTTTGAAGAGTTTTGATCACGAAGGGATTCTGTACTTTGTCAAATGCATTTTCAGCATCCATTGAGAGTATCATATGTTTCTTATTCTTTCTTTTATTAATGTATTATATCACATTGATTGATTTGCAGATGTTGAACCAACCTTGTAGCCCTGGAATAAATCCCACTTGGTCGTGGTGAATAATCTTTTTAATGCACTGTTGGATCCTATTGGCTAGTATTTTGGTGAGAATTTTTGCATCTGTGTTCATCAAGGATATTGGTCTG
>NC_081560.1:123889094-123932831 GCF_022355385.1 Mustela nigripes
GCCGGAATTGTGATGCCACCAACGTTGGCTTTCTTTTTCAATATCCCTTTGGCTATTCGAGGTCTTTGATAAGTCTGGCCAGGGGTTTATCAATCTTATTAATTCTTTCAAAGAACCAGCTCCTAGTTTCGTTGATTTGTTCTATTTTTTTTTAGTTTCTATTTCATTGATTTCTGCTCTGATCTTTGTGATTTCTCTTCTCCTGCTGGGTTTAGGGTTTCTTTGTTGTTCTTTCTCTAGCTCCTTTAGATGTAGGGTTAGGTTGTGTATTTGAGACCTTTCTTGTTTCTTGAGAAAGGCTTGTACCACTATATATTTTCCTCACAGGACTGCCTTTGCTGTGTCCCACAGATTTTCAACTGTTGTGTTTTCACTATCATTTATTTCCATGAATTTTTTCAATTCTTCCTTCATTTCTTGGTTGATCCATTCATTCTTTAGAAGGATGCTGTTTCACCTCCATGTATTTGGCTTCTTCGCAAATTTCCTCTTGTGACTGAGTTCTAGCTTCAGAACATTGTGGTCTGAAAATATGCCGGGAATGATCCCAATCTTTTGATACTGGTTGAGACCTGATTTGTGACCCAGGATGTGATCTATTCTGGAGAATGTTCCATCTGCACTAGAGAAGAATGTGTACTCTGTTGCTTTGGTATGAAATGTTCTGAATATATCTGCGATGTCCATCTGGTCCAGTGTGTCATTTAAGGCCTTTATTTCCTTGTTGATCTTTTGCTTGGATCATTTCAGTGAGGGAGTGTTAAAGTCCCCTACTATTATTGTATTGTTGTCAATGTATTTCTTTGATTTTGTTATTAATTGGTTTATATAGTAGGCTGCTCCCATGTTAGGGGCATAGATATTTAAAACTGCTAGATCTTCTTGTCGGATAGACCCTTTGAGTATGATATAGTGTCCTTCCTCATCTCTTGTTATACTCTTTGGTTTAAAGTCTAATTGATCTGATATAAGGATTGCCACCCCAGCCTTCTTCTGATGTCCATTAGCATGGTAAATTGTTTTCCACCCCCTCAATTTAAATCTGGAGGTGTCTTCAGGTCTAAAATGAGTTTCTTGTAGGCAGCATATTGATGGGTTTTGTCTTTTTTTTTTTTTTATCCATTCTGATACCCTGTATCTTTTGATTGGGTCACTTAGCCCATTAACATTCAGGGTAAGTATTGAGAAATATGAGTTTAGTGCCATTGTATTGCCTGTAAGATGACTGTTACAGTATACTGTCTGTTCCTTTCTGATTTACTACTTTTAGGGTCTCTCTTTGCTTAGAGGACCCCCTTCAATATTTCCTGTAGAGCTGGTTTGGTGTTTGCAAATTCAGTTTTTGTTTGTACTGGAAGCTTTTTATCTCTCCTTCTATTTTCAATGATAGCCTAGCTGGATATAGCATTCTTGGATGCATGTTTTTCTTGTTTAGTGCTCTGAATATATCATGCCAGTTCTTTCTGGCCTGTCAGGTCTCTGTGGATGAGTATACTACCAATCTAATACTTTTACCATTGTATGTTACAGACTTCTTTTCCCGGGCTGCTTTCAGGATTTTCTCTTTGTCACTTAGACTTATAAATTTTACTATTAGGTGACACAGTGTGGACCTATTCTTGTTGATTTTGAGGGGGATTCTCTGCACCTCCTGGGTTTTGATGCTTGTTCCGTTTGCCATATTGGGGAAATTCTCCCCAATAATTCTCTCCAGTATACCTTCTGCTCCCCTCTCTTTTTCTTCTTCTTCTGGAATCCCAATTATTCTAATGTTGTTTCGTCTTATGGTGTCACTTATCTCTTGAATTCTCCCCTCGTGGTCCAGTAGCTGTTTGTCCCTCTTTTGCTCAGCTTCTTTATTCTCTGTCATTTGGTCTTCTATATCACTAATTCTTTCTTCTGCCTCATCTATCCTAGCAGTGAGAGCCTCCATTTTTTTATTGCACCTCATTAATAGCTTTTTTGATTTTAACTTGGTTAGATTTTAGTTCTTTTATTTCTCCAGGAAGGGCTTTTATATCTCCAGAGAGGGTTTCTCTAATATCTTCCATGCCTTTTTTGAGCCTGGCTAGGACCTTGAGAATCGTCATTCTGAACTCTAGATCTGACATATTACCCATGTCTGTATTGATTATGTCCCTAGCCTTTGGTATTGCCTGTTCTTTTTTTTGTGTGTGTGGTGAGTTTTTCTGCCTCGTCATTTTGTCCAGATAAGAATATAAGAAGGAGCAAATAAAATATTAAACTGGTAGCAAAGACCCTAGGAAAATGTGCTTTAGCCAAATCAGAAGGGACCCCAAATCATTGGGGGGGGGGGGGGGAGAAAGGGGATTAAATAAAAAAGTTCAGGAAAAAAAAAGAAAAAGAAAGAAAGAAAACAAATTTTAAAACATATAAAAAAGAAGAAAATATATATACTAGACTGGTGACTAGAACAGGGTCACCCACTTAATTTTGGGAGTATTTTGGTCTCTTAGAAGAAACTATGTCCCAAAATTTTAAAGAATGAAAAACATATGTAAGGGTAAACACAATGAAGGGATGGAATATGCCTATAAAGATGAAAAAACAAATTTTTTTTAATTTCTGAAAAAGAAGTTGATAAAGAAAGTTGGTTGGGAGAATAAAGAAAAAGAAAGTGGAGAGATTTTGCTCAGGCTGAAGACTATAACAAGCCCAGAGCTAGATTTAGGGCATATTTTGACCTATTAGAAGAAGTTGTACCCCAAATTTTTTAGAAGAAAAAACCCTATGTGTATACAAAAAGTAAAGTTAGATACAATGAAGGATAAAATATGACTATAATAATGAAGGTTCAAAAAAGAACATTGTTATCATTTTTTAATGAAAGATATTAAGATAAACTTAAGATAAAGTCAAAAAACATTAAAAGCAGAAAGGTAAAAGTTTAAAAAAATTTAGAAGAAGAAAAAAATAATATTTAAAAAATTAAATTAACTGCAAGACTAAGAAATCATGGGGAGAAAGCCATGAATTCCATGCTTTGCTTTCTCCTCTGGGATTCTGCTATTCTCTTTGGTACATTAACTTGGTCTTGGCTGGATTTCTTGTTGATCTTCTGGGGGAGGGGCCTGTTGTAGTGATTCTCAAGTGTCTTTGCCCCAGGCGGAATTGCACCACCCTTACCAGGGGCCGGGCTAAGTAATCCGCTCTGGTTCGCTTTTGGGAGCTTTTGTTCCCTGAACAGTTTCCATAGAGTTTCGGAGGACAGGAATGAAAATGGCAGCCTCCCAATCTCCAGCCCAGAGGAGCCAAGAGCTCGGGGCCCCACTCCTCAGTGCGTCCTCAGAGACAAGTGCTCAATCAGTCCCAGGTCCCTGCTTCTGGCTGCGCTCCAAGCTCACCCAGCCTGCAACCAGTTCAAGGTAACACGGAGCTGAGAGCTCACTCCTCGGTTCCGTCTCTGTAGCCAGCTTCCCCACTCTAATACCTGCGAGCTCTGTGACATTCAGCCACCCCCGGTCCTTCTGTGACCCCGCGGGACCTGGGGCCATGCTGACCCCTCATGGGCTTCACCCCAGTTTAGTCTCTGGAGCGATGTCCCTCAGTGGAGCATACTTTTAAAAGTCCTGATTTTGCGCTCCGTTACTCCACCACTTGCTGGGAACTGGCCCCTCCCCCTGTGGTCTATCTTCCCATCACCTTGGATTCACTTTTCCACCGGTCCTACCTTTCAGAAAGTGGTCGATTTTCTGTTTCTAGAATTGTTGCTGCTCTTCTCTTAGGTATCCTGTTGGATTTGTAGATGTTCGCAATGGATTGATAAGCTATCTAGCTGATCTCTTGCTACCTGATGTAGTCTCAGCCTGCTACTTCTCTGCCATCTTGACTCCTCCCCTATAATTAGTATTTTTATCCAGTATTTATTTTATAGAGAAGTAATCAATAAGCAGATATTTTAAAATGTATTTTCACAAAGCCACAAGCTTAACTGTGAGGCATCTGAATTGGAATTAATCAGAACTAGGACCAGGGTCAATAAAAGTAAAGTTTCCCAAGATAGTTGTATTCCCCAAAGCAATGAGCAACAGGACATGTTTATGCATAGCATGGACTGATGCCAATATCCAAAACATCAGCTCTGGTAGCAAGGTACTCCACATTATTGTCAGTATTTGTCAGCATCAAGATGGGCTGGGTCTGGTCTCTGGGAACTGAGCCCAGGAAGAAGCAAGTACAGTCAACAACAACAAAACCAGAGGATGTTCCCATGAGACTGTGGGCTGTGGCAGAAACTTGTGTGCTGTGGTTCATTTTCGCTGGGGACTGTGCTTGGTTTGGAGTGATACGAAGATTAAAAACTGAAGGTCAACTCAAGATTATCTAAAGGGTGTATTCAACCTTCAACCAATTTCTTTATCAATTCTCAGGAAGTTTTGGATGTAGCCTTCTGAATTCATTTGTAGAGGTTCCTTGGTAGAGGTTCTGTGGTCTGAAGTTAGAAAATCTGAATTAAAATATTACTCTCCTTGGTTCTTGAGTCTATTTTCCCTCAGAAAACTAAATGACAGTACCTACCTAAGCATAGATCAGCAGGGTTTATAAGAGGTATACGAAAAATTGCCTTATATAGGCAGAATTTAATAAATCTGTAATTTTTTGTTACTACTATTATTTCTATTGTGGTAATGATAATTTTGCTTCTGGACACCAGCTAATAAACAGGTTAATATTAACATCTGATTTTGCATGGACTTGAATAAATATTTTATTCTACCTCATTTTTTTTAAAGATTTTATTTATTTATTTGACAGATAGAGATGACAAGTAGGCAGAGGCAGGCAGAGAGAGAGGAGAAAGCAGATTCCCCACTGAGCAGAGAGCCCAATGTGGGGCTCGATCACAAGACCCTGAGATCATGACCTGAGCTGAAGGCAGAGGCTTTAACCCACTGAGCCACCCAGGTGCCCCTCTACCTCATTTTTTAAATCTTTTGGGTTTTTTTCTGTTTGTTTTTTTAAAGGTTTTATTTATTTATTTGACATAGAGAGAGATCACAAGTAGGCAGAGGAGGAAGCAGGCTCCCTGCTGAGCAGAGAGCCTGATGTGGGGCTCGATCCCATGACCCTGAGATCATGACCTGAGCCGAAGGTGGAGGCTTAACCCACTGAGCCACCCAGGTGCCCCAAACCTCTCATTTTTATGCAACAAGTTACCTATTTTCATGTTTCTGTGGGATGGAGGAGGTGGTCTGCCTCATGTGTGACTCATTCTCCTCATTCTCGGTGTCCTTAGAAAGAAAACAAAGATACACCCCCACACCAAAATTTTTTAGTGTCCAGACCTCAGCCGTAGGACTCCTCTGTTTATTGGTGGCTGCTTTCAGACCATAGCCCTGAAAATTTGACTAATAAGGAACTGTTCCTCAGTGATCAATCTGTAATGAAGCTTTGATGCGGCACAAAGGCAAGATCTGAATTAGTGCATGTAACCAATTCACGTGACATTGTAGGTTGCAGGCAAAGTCATGCGTGGAGAATGAATGAAGACAAGAAGAAAGGCTGGAACACGGGAGGGATGAGGAGGCAGAGGTAGAAGGTGAGGAAATGCGAATGGCTCTGGGGAGAGCTCCATGAAAGCAAGCCCCCCATGGATGCCGCTTCCATATGCAGCTCAGCCAGCTTCCCTCAGCACCAGGAGGGTTCTTTAAAGAGGTTAATCAGGGCCCAGCACATAGAAGCACAGAATCAGATGCTCACTTAGCATGACAAATACATCTCTCCAGTCAAATCCAGAGGCTTATAAAAAAAATATCCAGGGTTTTTGACAAACAGATGATTAAATATGAATATCTTCTCGAGAGAAAAAGATGACTTGACCTAAGTATACCATAAGTGCACTTTTCAGAAGTTACCTGTCTCCTTATAATCCAAAAATTGTTAAAGGAGGTGTAGAAACTATGATTTATAAGAGTAAATAGATGGCTTTCTGGGTTGTCCAGGGATGTAAATAAAGGCAAAGTCTATCCATTCTGATGATCACAACAGGTATGCTTCTACTCTAACAAAATGTTTTCCTGGCACAGACACGGTGCACAAACATTAACAATGATGAACCCTCACTGATGCACCAACTCTGTTCTTCTGCATAAAATCCACGTGAATTTATCTACGCACCTGTGACCGGAGAACATAATAACTTTAATGATCACGACAAAATGTCCAATTGCATACTGGCCCCTGCGATTACAGACTCTTCTCTTCACTTAGCCCAAGCCCTCTATACTGTTACCTGGCTTCATCCTCCCAGATACTATGCAAGGTCACGTTTTATTTTCATCTCATACATACAAAAATGAAGATAAAATGCCCCCCTTACAGATTCTTAGATTTTACTTCCAGTATTTTGGCAGATTTAATCTTGGTAAAGGATACCTCAAGCTATAATCAAAGCACTCAAGAAAGAGAATATCTAATGTAAGAATTATCTGTTTAACCTCAATGAGCAACACCACACGTGAAACTCTAAGACTTTATTCAACAGATTTTTTTCACACTACTTTTCTCTCTATATGTCAGTGAATATGTAAGACATTTCTTACCAAAGCTTCACCTAATACAACTACAGACTCTTGCCAGAATATTTAAACTTGGACAAAAGCTGTGCTTATATAAAGTACTTTAAAAATAAGCACCTCCCAGAACTCAGTCCCAAGTATTGCAGTAACTCTGTCCTACAGATGACCCACCAATCCAGTTTGCTGGGACTGAGCATCTAATTCACAGGACGCCCGGTGCTGAAACCAAAAACGTCCTGGGCCAACTGGAACATGTTGGTCACCCTCCCAGGGAGATGTGTTGGTCAGATTCCCTTACCATGAAATTAAGTCCAAAACACTTCCATCTAATTATAAAGAGAAATAGTATTTGTTTTGCATTGGCTCTTGTAAGGACCAATTATAAACACTAAGCTGGAGCTACCTGCTGGACTCAAAGATTTGAAATGACTATGCTCTAACACAGCTGGCCCCAAGAGTGATCAATCTGGGTTATTCTGAGTCCCTGATTAGAATACTCGTGAATTTTCCCCCCCCAAAATACATGAAATTTCTGCCATATAGGTTTCATTTATTCTGTTAAGGGTCAGAATTCATTATATGCTAGAAATAGATCCTTTGTGTCTGATATTAGGAATAAGAATCAACAACTGACTCTAACAACCTCCTATGTGTACCCTCAATACATTTATCACAAAACTTCCCTCTCCCCTGACATTTTAAGTGCTATACACCATTTTTCCTCCATTAATTTTGAAAAAACTCATAAATCTACATAGCAACATTTTTATGCCATGCCTGTGCTCTGTGTGGGGTATGAAGTAATGCATAAGGCACCCATTCAACCAGCAGTTACAGACTTTTTGCTCATATCATGGGACTGTACACAATTTTGTGCTTGGCACTTAGTAAACTTCCCAACAGAGAGGAAGACCTTGATACATAGCTGTTGGTGAAAAAAATGGCTCCCAAAGGAAATACCAAAGTATTTCTACTACTATCTTCATCTTTCAAGAGCTCATAGGTCCCCAGGGGAAACATGTCATCTGTTAAAACCATGTTTTCTCAACTTCAGCACTATTGACATTTGGGGCCTGATAATCCCTAGTTGTGGGGCTTCCCATACATTACGGGATATTCAGCAGCATCCTGGCCCCTACTGACTAGATGCCCACATATCCATACCCCGACCCTGTTTGGACAACCAAAATATCTTCAGACATCTCCAAATGCCTCCTGGGTGGCAGAACTAACCCAGACTGAGGACCAGTAGTATAAAAAGTCAGTCACAAAATCTGGACAACAGTCAGTATGGACAATTGTACTCCCAACCCTGACATGAGCCCTCAGAGGGCCACCTGATGTCAAGCAGCAGTGAATGGAGAAAACTGTTAATACATTTGCAGGACCTGGGGAGAAAGCTCTCAAAACCAGGGGAATAACCAAATTACTTCAAAATCATCTGGGGTTGTGCAGGGGATACTTTAGCTATAACACATCTTCTACAGGGTCAAGTTCTAAATTGATTTTGAAATGGTAATTTATGCATATGCCCAAGTTATTCTTAAAAATACTTAAGAAAGTTACTACTCTAAGGACCAATATTCTACACTATCTCTCAATAAATCTAACACTGCCAGTTTTCTCCCCCAGCACTGGCACAGCTATTCTTCTCCAAGTATCAGTACATAAAGTAGTTGGCTTGTTTTTGGTAGTTCTGCTGGATTAAAAAATTAAAGCTATATTCTAGAGTATAAACACTTTGGGTGGAATAATGAGTAGAACCACCCGCATTATTTAGTACATTTTTCATTCTTTAATTTTTTATATTTTTTTTCTTTAGGCTGATGATGTATAGCTTCATTTGTGCAAGTAATTTAAAGGCACCTTTGATATAGTTTGTCTGTATGAGATAGAGAATTGAATAAAAGACCATAATCCAGACAGAGGAAGAGATCAAAGTTCAGCACACTCAGCAGAGCCCAGAGAAGTGTGCGAGACTGGGAAAATGCTGCAGGTGCCACGGACATGCTCCTGGGTGCTGTCACCATGAGGATCAAATGTCAAGTTTGCTGCTCCTATCAGAATAACAATGCCAGGGCACTGGCAGTTTGAGTGGGGGGAGAGCGAATAGCAAAGGGCTTGCTGAAACTCCAATGGATGGGCTTGGGAGGTATTTATATGTAAGTTATAAAGACTGCACTGGGAAAAATTAAGAAAGACAAGCAAATCCATGAGGAGCAGCACATGTTGGTTTTTGGGAAAATCATGGTAAATGAGATCAGAAGGATAGCATCAAGGGAAAATTTTGCACCAGACACTTACTAAAACAACATGATAAATATTGTTTGAGCTACGATGGTAGGGGAAAGCACTCCATGTAGAATTGAGCTCAACTCTGCACACAACACACACGGACAGAGTGTGGAGCCAGTGGGTGGAAAATTACTCAGAGGAACCAGACTGGATTCAAGGACAGAGGGCATCTGCTAAACAAGCAGAATGGAACTCTTAGGAAAGGGGGCCAAAGACATCTACCTACTGGTTGTGTAGCCTCGAGTAAGTTACTTAATGTCATACAGAATGTTTTCTGGCCTGCAAAACACAAGTCATGTCAACCAAGTATTTGTGGTTATATTTTCAATTACATGTAGTACTTGGGACTTAATTTGTATGGATAAAAAGGGTGGCAACTATTTTTTTTTTTTCCCTTTAGGTATGTGGCCAATGTTTACAACAATGTAACATATCCATTAAAAGCAAAAATCTTATTTCATATGTTTTTATGAGCCCCTCATCACTCAATACTGATAATTCTTACAGAATACGCATTGATCTGCATCAGTAATGTGATTAACTAATCCCACAGAGGACATCAATTCTAGAAATATTTAATTTTACTTCTTAATTCTAAGAACATCATAGGATGGTGCTGAAAGTGTTTTCTAAATATATACCTCTGACACATTGGGCTCTAAAATGAATATTCTTTTTTCTTCAGTGCTATTTTACCAGCTTCATTGCTATTTTACAATTCTGGCATCTTTCAGTAATGTTCACACTCTCATTCCCTGAAATCACATTACCTCAGTGCTCTAACATTAACTCCAACAGTCCTCCCCAAATTCCTGATTTTAACAATGAAGTAAGATTGGAAACAAAAAGAGTTTGGTTTTGAGAATTTAGAGGAGGAGCAGTTAAGTTTAAACTAACAAATGTACTCTTAGTTTAACAACATATGTGCATCTACATGCCCACATACACACACACACAAGAACATTTCTTTTTAAGTAGTAAATTATACTTAGTTCTTTCCCCAAGAAATAGGCCCTTTGAGAGCTCTTAGTAGAGAAGCTGCTTCAAGAAGAAAAACTAAAGGAATGTCTCACAAAAGAAACTGGATACATTGAAGTCTGAAATGAATTATTTGTGACTGGTGGTTATTTCTTACATGTGGAATCAGAGCTTCCCAGAAGCTTAACAAGGAACCTGCCCAAAGTGGTGAATTTGGGCAAGTTCATAGACCAAGACTCTGGAGAAAATACAAAGAAACATTCAAAGAAATGCCTTTAGCTGTAAAATCACCATGTGCCTGGGCAACAATCCTGTTCTTTCATTTAAAACAGAAAACCCAAACAAGCTCATCTTTTCTGCTTATTACTGCATTCACTGGGAGGAAGCAAGGAAATGGTAGGGGCTTAGAGAATTCAAGAACGGGTCTCATTAAAATAACATTTAGGTGGAAGAAAAAGCCTTCAGCATGAAAAATGCAACAACTGCAACCCAGAAAAATGGTAACTATGCATTTGATTTGGAGGAAGAGAAACATATCCTCATAAAATGGAGGCTTGTCAACAATATAGGGGGAAAAATCACAAAAACCTAGGCTACCAGCCCATCAAATGTTAAAGGGAAAGAAGAATGTCTAATTTTGTGTAACTTCCAGAGAGACACAAATTTCTTCCACATATTCTTTGACAATAATTAGAACAGAAACATTTAAGAATGGAGGAACAGATCAGTCAAGAAATGGCAAAGCCATACCCTAAGGTAAGGTAAACAAGGGGGGTCTGGGGGGAACCACACGTGAAGAGTTGGAGATGTTTCCTGACATTTTCTAGCACTACAGACTTGTATCTTAGATACAGTTTGTTTGTTTGTTTGTTTGTTTTTCCCCCAAAAATACCTGAGTGAGACAACTGTCCTTCTCACATAGGCCTGACTAGACAAAATATTTTTTCTCTTTCTATAAATCACTAGTTTTATAAACTATTACTTTATCCTCCTGAAAGCTGGCATATGCAATCCACAAATCTCAAAGAAAAGTCAGTAGAATGATTAAAACAACAACAAAAACCAAAAAACAAAAAAACCCGCACATGTTCTGTTACAATCCAGTAGGCCAGCATCATCAGTTAAAAGTAAGGGTATCTGTTTTCCTCCCACATACCAGACAGCCCTAACTTGGACTCACAGCATGAAGAGGCCTGATCCCCACCGAGCGCGGCATCGCAAAGCCGTCCCATGGGTCCCGTGGGTTGTTCTGTTATAGGTGACTCTCCTCTGTGGGCAGCCGTGTCTCCCTGAGCACAAGTATGGTGCACCCGCAGTGAAGACCACCTGACAAACTGATGTGCTTAGCAAGGTCAAACATAGTCGTACACATTTTATTTCATATTCTAGAGGAGTCTCTTTCCCACAGAGATGCAGGTAACAATTCTGACACCACTATAAACATGCATTGCAACGTAACAAATACATATGAACAAAAACAGACAGGCAAACACCCACAATGCCAGAGAGATGATTCTAGGCAGGCAAATGGGAGAGGCTTGCTCATCCTTGCAGTGGATGGATCAAAAACGGAGGCATCAGCATGAACTCATGCTTAGCTTTACCCAGCAGCACTCACACATAAAAATGTGTATCGATGTGTGTACCTTCACCTGCTAAGATACTCACATGTATATTCTTTCTCTGTCATCTTGGAGTTCGAGAAGTCATGTCACTCCAGAAAGAAGGGACATGCCCAGTACCCAGACCTTGGCTTTTAATGAAATTCTCCAATGACAAGGACCAGGAGTCCTGGGGGAAAATGGCTGATTCTAGAGCAGGAAGTCAGGAAGGACTCACACATCATCCAACAACCCCCACACTGATGTATTGGATTACAAGTGAACATATAAGTACCCAGGAGTTTATACTGGTATCAAGAAATTACTGTACAGATAAAGTGGAGCAAAGGAAAATCTCCTACATAATGAGAGATCACTTCACACTTTGAAGTGAAGAGATCACTTCAAAAAAAGAAGAAATAACCAGTGCTGGCAGGGATATAGAAAACAGAGAACCCTCATGCACCATTTGCAAGAATGTAAAGTAGTGCATCAGCATGGAAAACAGTATAGGACTCCTCAAAAAATTATGATAGGACTACCACATGCCATAGAAATCCTACTTCTGGGTATGTATCCAAAGGAAATGAAATAATCACTTCAACAAATTATCTGAACTCCCATGCTCATTGAAGCACAATACGCAAGATATGGAAATCACCTATGCGTCTGTACACAGATGAATGAATCAAAAAATGTGGTAGATATATGCAATGCAATACAACTTAGCCTTAAAGAAGGAGGAAATCCTGGAGTGTCCGGGTTGCTCAGTAGGTTCAGCGTCTGACTCTTGATCTCTGTTCAGGTCATGATCTCAGGTTCTTGAGTTCAAGCCCCATATTAGAGGCCTGAATAAACAAAGCAACAAACAAACAAAAATAAATGAAAATTAAAAATAAAAGGAAGGAGGAAATCCTCTCATTTGTAAGAACACAGGTCAAAATGGAGGGCATTATGGTAAGTGAAATAAGCCAGAGAGGGAAAGACAGATACTTCATGACACCACCTCTATGTGGTGAGGACAACAGGCAGAGACTGGTAAAAGAGGAAAAACTCTGAGTTATAAGACAAAAGGCACCTGAAAATCTCATGTATAACACGGTACTATAGTTGAAAGCACTGTATTATAGAACTGAAATTTGCTAATAGAAAACTTAAATTTTATCACAAAAAGAAATCTCTAGCACAGCACACTTCCAAATTATTTTTTAAAATATACCATTCTTGGGGTGCCTGGGTGGCTATGTGGGTTAACCCTCTGCCTTTGGCTCAGGTCATGATCCCAGGGTCCTGGGATCGAGTCCCACATCTGGCTCTCTGCTCAGCAGGGAGTCTGCTTCTCCCCGCTTCCCCCATCTCCCACCTGCCTTTCTGCCTACTTGTAATCTCTGCCTGTCAAATAAATAAATAAAATCTTAAAAAAAATAGTATCACCCTCAATTTAATTTAAAAATAATAATAATAAAAATTTAAAAATAATAAAAATAAAAATACACCATTCTCAAAAGACAGAGCACAAGTCCCCACTTCTTGAGTGTGGCTGTGCACAGGGATATCCTTCTGAAGAGTACTGTCCAGGAAAAGGAAGGGAGAATCTTATTGCAGAGAAACCTGACAGAGGCAACCTGAGCCAGATGCCATGGTTACATCAACAGTGACAGGTCACAATGGCAGTGTGTACCTCTGAGGTGATGTGAAGAAAGGACACTATCTCTGTTTCCTCCCTGAGACACACAGCTCTATCCTCGTCACAAGAAAATACCAGAGAGACATCATCCCAAACATCTAACCAATACTCCTCAAAAGCCATCAGTGTGCACACAAACAGACATTGTGAGAACCTGTCACAGCAAAAAGGAGTATCAGGAGACATGTAATGTGACAACTGGAAACATTACACCACAGAAGGAATAGAAATGATATCCATGACAATCAAGACAATCACTTTGTTGGAAGCTCATGGTTTTTAGTTTTGGGGTTAAAGTCTGTCCAACAGTCTCAAGTGAAAATGTAGATAGACCTTGAGAGAATTAAGATATTAATAAATTAGTCACTATCACCTTAGTCTCTAAATTTCATTTAAATAAACCAAATGAAAACCAGCTGAAACTTTGAAATTAGAGAACAAAACTGACAGTATAATATTCAGAGGGAACATGGTGGGGGGTGGGGGGAAGCACACTCATTGAAATAAGAAAGTGTTATGTCAGAGAAAGTGACACATATTAATGGTAACCTTTAATAGTACAATTTAGTTTTTCAAAGATTTTATTTATTTGAGAGAGAGACAGCAAAAGAGAGAAGAACACAGAGGGATAGTGAGAGGGAGAAGCAGACTCCTTGCTGAGCAGGGAGCCCAATGTGGGACTTGATCCCAGGACCCTCAGATCGTGACCTGAGTCAAAGTCAGGCATTTAACCGACTGAGCCACCCAGGTCTCCCAATAGTAGAATTTCTGTAGAAAGAAGATATTTTTAGAGTTTGACTCAGTCAAAAGAAAGCAGAGGAAAAGATGTATAAAACTGACAAACTGTCAAATGCTCTCAAATGACAAAACATTTCCTTGTAGCTCAATTTTGCCCGAGGATGGGTCTGATGGGACAGTGGAGTATAAAAAAGGCAACTCATTTTATTAATGATAAAATAATAGTAATACAGGATGAAATGTATTCATAGTCATAAAATAGTATCCATTATAATTTTATTTGGTAAAAAGCCTTTGAAAGGTTTAAGAAAAACAGATGGATTTGAGTATATTTTAAATATTTTGTTGAGTTACTCAAGTTAGCACAATAAAGAAGAAAAATGTACATTGGTTATTAGCAGATAAAACCAAATTACTTTACATACTTATAGCCTCAAGCCCAAAATAAGCAGAATTTCCTGGATTAAGTGCCTCTTGCCCAAGTTAATGATAATATAATGAGATAACTATTAGGTTAAATAATTAAACAGTAATTACTGACTAATCATAGGTAGAACAGCAATATCATCCTTTATCAAATTTCTGGACAGGGATTTGAGAGGAAATTGTAAAGAGCAAAGGATGAAATCTCAAGCAGATGGACACATGTTGTAAACAAAAAAATTGTTGAGCCTGTTTCCCAGAGAACTTGTTGGACGTAACACAGGTTTCTTCCACTGATTGAACAGACTCATTGCAAAGAAAACAAGCAGTTTTGTAGACGCCTGTTAGTCCAATTATTCTGGCTGTCAGTCTTGTTACATGGAAGGGAACATGGGCTGAGACCCAACAGAAAGGCCTGTCTTGGGTCTGTAAACTGGTGAACACAGCAGACTACTGTAATAAAGAATTGTCCCTTCTTGCTTTTGCCAAGGAGGGTCGAGCCCCCTTCACAAGAGGGCTGTAAGGACAGAACAAGTCAACATGCTGTAATTTTAAGCTTCAGGTTAAAAAGCACAAAAAGAACTCTTTCCTGAGCCTAGGAAAGTATACTTCTATTGAAGAAATATACTCTGAGCACTTCAGGTTTCTATAGTTCTTTTTTAGAAAATCAATAGCAATATGAGGCAATACTATACTAAGAGAAATTTCTAAACCATTTATAGAATCCTCTGTCTTTCAATAGAGAGCTTTGATTTTAAGTCCCTGTCTCAATGATGCAAAGTATTGATTTTTCTTCCCATTGTTCATGAGATCCTTTTATTTGTATAAGAATACCACCACAATGGGTCCATCAATTCAGGGGGGAAAGAGTGCATACACAAACTATAGTCCAGAAAGTCTTCACTCTGTAAAAATACAAAAGAATGTAATCTATGTTTTCTGTTTTTTTTTTTAAAGATTTTATTTATTTATTTGACAGAGAGAAATCACAAGTAGAGAGAGAGAGAGAGGGAAGCAGGTGAGCCCGATGTAGGACTCGATCCCAGGACCCTGAGATCATGACCCTAGCCGAAGGCAGCAGCTTAACCCACTGAGCCACCCAGGCGCCCCGTAATCTATGTTTTTACACTAGATGGTCACTCTGTATATTGATGACTCATAAACACTGTGTGGTCAGTCTAGCAAGGAAATAATTACTTTTATCATCATTCCTGGATCAATAACAAGAAACATACTCTAGTAAGAGAGAAGAGAGTCTAGAAATCAAAGGCGTGTTTATGAATCTAAGTCCTGCTTCTCTTCACAAGTGACCACAATTGAAGCATTATCCAATTTCAATGTAAAAAAAATAATAATTTTTGATTACGGTTTAAAGAGTTAGGATAGTTCTAATACCCATGTAAAAATGATTTGCAAGTCTCTGACCTACATGATGCCCCCTCCCTTTACCTTTTAATACATCTACCACTGCAGGACATTGTGTCTGAGAGCCAAGAAATGCTGACTAAGTACTGTCCTACCCCTCCCTCACACCTCTATTCTTCTATTTCCTCACGACCAAATGAAAACTAATTGATATAAGAGACTATAAGACTGTAAAAGAATTTCTAAGTGTCAAAAAGTAGCAACAACCTCATGTTTTAACTGGCCATCCTGTTCTTTGGTGGTCTTCCTCTAGAATCTTCAACACTGTGGTGAAGCTTGTTATTGCTTAAAAGAGATGTGGTATAAAGAAAGCATGCATATACAATGACCACAACTTTAAAACATAGCTTTGAGGGGCGCCTGGGTGGCTCAGTGGGTTAAAGCCTCTGCCTTCGGCTCAGGTCATGATCTCGGGGTCCTGGGATCGAGCCCCGTATCGGGCTCTCTGCTCAGCGGGGAGCCTGCTTCCTTCTCTCTCTCTGCCTTCCTCTCTGCCTGCTTGTGATCTCTCTCTGTCAAATAAATAAATAAAATTAAAAAAAAAAACATAGCTTTGGCACATAAAGGTTTTTAATTTGCCTAGAGGTGTCAACTGAATTATATTTTTTCATATGGAGCTATTTCTATTTCTACTTTAACAAAAGTAATTAAATAAGTTCAGTTTTAAAGGACTAAACACTATGAAATTGATAGTTTCTTACAATAGTATTTTTATATTTGGGCATATAGAAATTTTTTAGAAATCTGCACTAAGAAACTTGAATTTCATGAATGAACTTAAAAGTATATTTTCATTTTAAATGCTATAATCTTTGAAAGTGATAGAGAAATAAAGAAAGAAATTAAAATGTGTTCATCATCATCCCAACTGGAAATGATGATTTTAAATGACATCTCTTCTTGACATACTTACCCAACTTGTCTTTGTGACACAAAGTTGAAAATCTACTGAATACACATTTTTGAAAGTGGTTAATTTCATTTAATAAAATTTCATGCTCTCATATAATTAAAATAATCTCCAAGTCTTGTTTTAGTGACTGGCATTAGATTTATGTGGCTATAATATAATTCTTCTTTAACTATCATCTATTTCTAGGCATTCAGTTTGTTCTCGAGCATCTATCTTAAAAAAATAATACTGCAACTTTCAGTTTCTAGTTCCTCACATAAGGAGCTCAATATCCCAACAATGAGTCAAAAGCAGAACAGACTGAAAATCAACAACCGTTTTGGATCCCTGGGAGAAGGTGCAACTAGGCAAATCATTCCCCCGAGACTAGAGAAACAGACAGGTGAACACATATAGTCAAAATAAGATTACTGGATCAGGCCCCTGAGCAGAAACCACCAAGGGAACCAGTGTCAGCGTAGGCAAACCTGAACTCTAACCGGCAGAGTGCTGCAGCTCAGTGTAGATGAGTATTAGAAGCCCCTAGGAGACTCATCACAGAAGGGCCCTCAAAATATTGCAGTGAATAAGCAATATGGCAGGTTGTAGGATACAATTTGATGTACAATTGTCAATCACTTTCCTGCATACCAGAAATTAACAAATGGAATTTGAAATTAAAAACACAGTACCATTTACTTTAGCACCAAAAAAAATGAAATACTTAGGTATAAATCTAAAAACATAAATACAAGATCTATATGAAGAAAACTACAAAACTCTGATGAAATCAAAGAACCAAATAAAGAAAGAGACAGGCTATATTCACAGACAGGAAGATTCAATATTGCCAAGATGTCAGTTCTTTTCCCAGCTTGATTTATAGAATCAAAGCAATTCAACCAAAATTCCAGCAAGTTATTTTGTAGATATTGACAAACTGATTTATAAAGTTTATATACAGAGTCAAAAGACCCAAAAGAGTCAACACAATATTAAAGGATATGAACAAAGTTGGAGGACTGATGCTATCCGACTGCAAGGCTGCAGTCATCAAGGCTGTGTGGTACAGGCCATAGAACAGACAGATACATCAAAGGAACTGAATAGAAAAACCAGAAATAGACCTTTAAAAAAGTGCAGTTGAGTGACCTTCGACAAGGAAGCAGAGGCAAGAAAACTGGGCAAAGATAGACTTTTCAACAAATGGTACTGAATAGGAGGACAACCACATGCCAAAAAAAAAAAAAAAAAAAAGACTCCAGACAAAGATAACTCCCCTCACAAAAATTTATTCAAAATGGATTCAGAGAAAAAATATAAAATTCCTGGAAAATAACATAGGATAAAACCTCGATAACCTTACAACAATAACTTTGTAGCTACAATACCCATGAAAGAAATAACTGATAAACCAGTCTTCATTAAAATTAAAAAGTTCAGCTCTGTAAAAGACCTCAAGGGGCGCCTGGGTGGCTCAGTGGGTTAAGTCTCTGCCTTGGGCTCAGGTCATGATCCCAGAGTCCTGGGATCGAGCCCCACATTGGGCTCTCTGCTCAGCAGGGAGTGTGCTTCCCCTTCTCTCTCTACTTTTCTCTCTGCCTACTTACAATCTCTCTCTTCTGTGTCAAATAAATACATAAATAAACCTTTAAAAAAAAAAAAAGACCTCAAGAAAATAAGACACAGACTGGGAGAAAATATTTGAAAAGGACACATCTGATAAAGGACTATTATCCAAAATATACAAAGAACTCTTAAAACTCAACAGTAAGAAACAACCCAATAAAATGATGAGCAAAAGATCTTAAGGGACACCTTGGCAGAGAAGATATAAAGTTGGCATATAAGCATATGAACAGACGCTCCATATCATACGGCATCAAGGAAATGCAAATTAAAATGAGAAAGCACCACACACCTATCAGAATGGCCAAATGATGGAACCCTGGCAATAGCAGATGCTGGTGATGATGTGGAGCAACAGGAACTCTCATTTATTGCTAGTAGGGATGCAACAGGGTGCAGCCACTTTGGAAGACATTTTGGCAGCTTCTTGCAAAATTAAACATTTTCTTACCATATGATACAGCAATTGTTCTCCTTGGTATTTACCCAGTGGAGCTGAGAATTTATGTCCACACACAAATCAGCACACAGAGGTTTATAGCAGCATTATTCATAATTGCCCAAACCTGGAAGCAACCAAGCTGTCCTTCAGTGGGTGATGGATCAAGCAACTGTGTAACATCAGACAATAAAATATTACTCAGTGCTAAAACAAAATGAGCTATCAAACCATGAAAAAGTATGGAGGAACTTTCAATGTACATTACTAAGTGAAAGAAGCCTACTGTATGATTCCACTATGTGACATTCTGAAAAAGGCAAAACTGAGAAGGTCAGTGACTGCCAGGAGTGTGTGTGTGTAGAGGAAATCAGGAGGGATAAATGGGCAGAGCACAAAGGAAAATACTCTGCAAGATGCCATAATGACAGATACATGGCATTATGCGTTTTTCCAAACCCACACGATGGACAACACCAAGAATGAACCTTAGTACAAATCACAGACTTTGGGTGATGATGTGTTGCTGCAGGTTCTTTGACTGTAATAAATGTACCACTCTGGTGGGGCACGCTGACCATGGGGGAGGCTGTGCATGTGTCCGGGGTATGGATGTATCAGACTCACTGTGTCTTCCTCTCAAACTTAACTATAAACCTTGAACTGCTCTAAGAGAAATCAAGTGTTAAAGTAGTAGTACAAAAAATTTGACTTACATATTTCCAAACTTGTCTGATATTTTGCAAGAGTTCAATTATAAATTGAACTGTGTCCCCTCCAAACCCATATGTCTAAAGCCCTACAACCAGTGCCTCAGAGTGTGAATGAGTTTGAAGACAGGGCCATGAAAGAGGTGACGAGGTTAGAACAAGGCCATTTGAGTGAGACCAAAACCAGTCTGACCAGTGTCTTTCTAAGAAGAGGAAATTCAGAGACACAAGAAAGAGACACCACAGATGGTGCATGCATACAGAGGAAGGACCATGTAAGGATACAATGAGAAGGCACCCATCTGTGATCCAAGGAGAGAAGCTTCAGAAGAAACCAAACCTGACAACTCTTAGCTTCCACACTGTAAGAAAAATAAATTTTCACTGATGAAGCCACCCAGGGTGTGTTATTCTGTTTAGGCAGTGCTATCAAACTAATACAGGTGCATTTCCAGAAGTGATATCACTGCATGAAGCCCACAGACTTAGGAAACTCTGGAGTCACACTGCCATTCTGCTTTAGAAACAGTATGAAGGTTCCTATTTTATTATCTGCTCACAAAAATATTTGCTTCTGTGTTTAAAAGAATGAAGGAAGGGAAGGAAGGAGGGAGGGTGGGAAACAGGAGAAAAAGCAAAGACATTGCTCTAAAAATAATTTCTAACTTTCAACAGAGCTAGGGTAGGAGTCTTTCATTTGCTATATCTGTCCTACCTATAATATAGCCCAGTTTCCTTTCTGTTAATAAACACATGAAATAACTACAGGTAACTTATAAACAAAATACAGAGCAAGGAGCTATACAATCGACACAATCACGATCTACAAAATTTGCAGAGAACGGAAAGGTAACAAAGATCCCTTTGACAGGAATCTCAGCAGGTAACCAAATAAGTCCTACCTGTTAAGTGATGACCAGTTGTAAATAAACATATAAGAGAATGTCTTACTTTATACGGTACTGAACTATGATTAGTCCTTTTCCAACACTATGAGAATTCGAAGACCTGAAGAATTATCACACCTCCATTTTGTACAAAACCCTATGTTCTGAGGCAGTGAAGTACTAGAGAAAGGGAAAACTAGCCAAGTGAAAAGCTTAAAGATAAAGTGATTTTTACAGTATAATGGCTATAATTATTTACTGTTTTCTTAATATGTTTATCAAATATCAATGCTTTAATAATTTAGAACTAAACCTGGCAGGTAAGTGTTGCGCTGGCAATGTAATGCAATCTCTAATTTTACAAAATCCATAATAGAGTAGACATATTTAAATGAGTCTTTGAATTTTAAGAGGTTTGCTTGAGGGAGAATCTTTTTATATTCAAAAACTGATAAAAGCTGTTAATATATGTAATATGGGAAAATGAGTTTGTGTTATACAATATCGGATCTAGATGCACCCAAAGATGTTACTAATTATTAACAATACACGAGTCCCAGGCATGTTAATTATATGACTTTGTGTTGCCTTGTAGATGTGATACGGCAATTAATTTAAGTGACAACTATACTCAGGAGTAAGAATTTTATATTATTTTTATCATTTCAATAAAGGTGAGATAATGAATCAAATATTCATTTACAGTATTATTTTACATGACTAAATTTGGCTTTAATTCTACACTAACAGAACAGATTTGCATTGACAGTCTTATCTTCAGCTCATAATGTGTTCATATCAGAGCCATTCATTACCTACCTCTTATAGATACACAGAAAATGTGTTTTATCAACATGTTGAAAACATTTTTACATGAGATATTTTTACTTGGTAGATGGGTCTCATGACCACAATCATTTGGGACATTGTGGATTAAAGCAGTTACCCAGTCTCTCTTTCCTTAAAGGGATTCTAAGGCCACCAATACACCAAAATGCACTGGAAATCCCCCCCAAAATGTATAGGCTTTTCAATATTTGCCAAAGGTCAGATCAATGACATTAATAATTATCAAATAATATTTTGGTTCTAGCCCTTATTTTATCACTGTTAAATACCCATATAGACAAAGTTAAAACTGTTCTACTGACATGACTTAGGGAATAACTCTAAATTCTGAGCAGCTGGGTTTTCATCCCACTGTTACTCTGGACCTACTACTGCTGTGTTATTACAACATCTCAGCAAACATCCTCATCCCACTGAAACCAATTCTTGACACAAATGATGTTTCTAAATTCAGATTCTAAGTAGGTTTGAAGACTTGCAAGGCAAAATCTCAGTATAGCAACTGGCATCACTCCAACGTGGCCTGCACGACCTCCAGCAGCAGCATCTCCCCGGACTCCGCCCTGGTCAACCCTGAGCTTTGTTCTCTCCTGTTGCTCATGATTCCCTAACTACACAACACACAACAGAAGCCTTCCTCCTTCAGTTCTGAAACACTGCTACCTCACTCATCTCCTCACAGTTCAAGGATTAGCTAGAATGGAATCTTGTGATGCCGTCATTTTCATCCTTCCCTTTGAATCAATCTTTAAAGCAGCCTTTTGTAGAATTTTATATTTATCATAAACAGTACCACAGAGTTACACAAATCTCTCATAGTATGCTAGAAGGGTGTATCAGCCTGGGGTGCCTGGGTGGCTCAGTCGGTTTAACATCTGCCTTCAGCTCAAGACATGATCCCAGCATCCTGGGATTGAGTTCTGCATTCGGTTTTCTGCTCAGCAGGGAGTCTGCTTCTCCCTCTCCCAGCTCCTGCTTTCTTCCTCTCTGTCTCTCAAGTAAATAAATTTAAAAAGAATAATTCTTTAAAAAAAAAAGTGTATCAACCAGCAGAGAGAATATTTAGGAGGAAATGATGTCTTTGAAAAACATCCAGTTTGTGCATCAACCCTACTTCAATAAAAATAAAAAAGATTTTCTCAAAGGAGGAGCCACAACTATAAAAAAGTTTATTATGATTTGTTACTAATTCTACTGCAAGAATACATGCTTATTTTTCCATTTGAGTTTCACCTATAATCATCTTATACTTTGAGATGAGTTTGGTATCAATAAGAAGGCAAACTCCAGCTGTGGAACTGGAACAGGAAGATCGGGTACTGGAACAGGGAGATGAAGAGTAAAGGAGAATGGAGTCATAACTCTACTAGTTTGATTATTCATTGGGTGTGTATTGTGTGATAGGTGACCTGATAAGCACTTGATACTGTCATGTTTGTGGAGTTTAGAGAGACAAGAAAACACTAACCAACGATGATGTCTGAAGTGTTACACTCATGTAACAGCAGGAACTTTTCACTTTCAGTGTGCCAGAGAACACGCCCAAACCAGAATGAGTAAGTATCGCCAATCCTGACAGAGCACACAAACACACACTCCAAGAAGGCTGCTGTAGACGAAGTCCATGAAAGACACCATGACTGGCTACAGAAGCTGCCTGTTACAGGATGTATCTACCCACAAGAGTGCTGATGCCCCAAACCCCAGTACTTCACCCCATGGCCTTACTGGCAACAGGGTAGTTGCACCTGTAAACCATTCAGTTAAGACAAGGACATACTGGAGCAATGTGGGCCCCTCAGCCAGTGTCCAATGACCAGTCCTTCTAAGAAGAGGTAGAGCAGCACAGAAGCCATACACATGGGGCAGTCATGTGACAGTGGAGGCAGAAACTGAAGTGCTGGATGTACAAGCAAGAAAAGGAGGATTTCCAGAAAACCACTGGAGGCTAGAAAGAGGCAGGTATTCTGTCCTATAGTTTTCAGAGGGAGCAAGACCCTGCCCACACTTTGATCTCAAACTCCAAGGTTCCCTAACTGGGGAGACAGGAAACTCCTGTTGTTTTAAGCACTCATTTTGGGTTACTTTATAAAGACACCCCAAGCTCACATCGGGATGATACAAAATGTCCATACTGCAGCCAGCTTATGAATTAGCACTCAAAGCAGTCAATATGAGTTTTCCGTGGAAAATAGACTCTATGATCAGAAAATAGGTGGAGAGCAAGGTATGGAGAAAGTAATTAATTGATTTGTCAATGTTTTTTGCACTTAGATGTTTTCTGAACAAAAGAGCCCTACCAGTGCACACAAGCTTCAGTTCAAAAGAGAACAGTCCACCTGGCACAGGACATAAAGAATGTCCACATATCTCCTGTGGCCTCTCAGTCATCTTCAGGCAAGCTTCTATTAGCAATGACATAATCTTACAGTAACTGACTTTAAAGATTTTCTCTCTCATGCTTTCACAACCTCACTGGCTACTGACATACAGTATTTCCTTTAACTACATCATTATATAGCAAACAAAAATTAGTTTGGGCATTCAAAGGCATATTTACTTCCAAGGACTCAACACAATGTATCAGCTCTGTCAATAATTATAGAGCAAAGGTTCTAACTATCAAAATACTCAGCAACTGAACAATGTCATTCCTATATTAGAAATCTTTCCCCAAAATTCCTACTTCCAGGCCTACATCTCCAATGTCTTGAAATATGCAGGTCTGCTCAGTTCCATTCTTTTTGTTTGTCTGGAAGTGTTTTTATTTGTCATTTCTCTCCCAAAAATGTGTTTTTCTATACAGAATTCTGGTGCCTGCTGTAACCCTGATTAGAGGATAGGCACTTTTTGAAAAAAGACTATACCAGAAGTAGACCAGAATGAAGATGCAGTTTCTAGGCCTCCAGGAGGTAACTGATTTTATCTTATTCCTCAAGATTCCAGGGGATCAGTCCATTTTAGAAAATGACACCCTCCTCAGTTATTGTTTTTAATTTAATAATCTGATTAACATTTGAGAAGTGCCATTATCAACACTGTTCATTGCTTTTGATGATCTGGCTGATATATTTACCAGACTGCTACAAATCTTCCTGCTTCCCTTCTCGAATATGCACATTGATCTGTACCATTAATAACCATTTACAGTAATGAGAATTTCAATAGGACATTTCCTCTCTTATCGTTTCAGCTCTAGGAGCACATTTAAAAACTGCTGCATGAGGTCCAGTCTGCAGAAGGTTAACAGCTTTTTTGCTTCCCAGAGTAAAAAGCCTTCATTTTATTTACCCTGCCATTAATCAATGCAAGCACATATGGTTAAGTGTTCACAGGAACTTACTGCTTCATGGCTTTTATACAATTCTTAAAATCCAATTGATATTTTCTGTTATTTTTCCTTCTTATTTATACTTTACGGTAACCTTTTGCTTTTCAGTTTGTTTTTGTTTTGTTTTTTAGAAATTTGCTAACATTACTGGAGAGCGCTAGCACGCTTCTTTTTTTAGTTCAAGTAAACCACGAAGAAAGAGGAAGAAAATTATTTAAATAGTACAATAATATCACTCATTTTGGAATGACATTTTACAACATCTTGCTTAAAATTATCTTCTGTTCTTTCCTCTCCCTCAAAGTGTCAAAGGTGAAATGAGAACTTGCCATCTTTTAGTAAAGCGTAATTGAAAACACGTTATTTATTTCCATCCAATCATGGCATAAAGGAAAAGGCCTTCCTTGTTTAATGCTGTCTCTAGCTTTCTATCCCTTCAATTTTGCCCTTTTTAGAATTTAAATAAATAGAATCCAACTGGTTTTGGTGGTTTACATCTGGATTCCTTCCCTCATCACAGTGCTTTGGACATACAAATACTTTGTTGCATAGATCAGTCCTTTACTCCTCTGTATTGTGCAGTAACACTCCCCATCTGACATGAATAGGAGCACTACTGCAAATTTGGGTTTCATGAGCTTTTTTCTGGACTGTTAAGGTAGTAGCTTAGATTACTGAGTTTTTCTTCTACCATAAACATTTATTGCTATAAATGTTTGAGGCATCTCCCATAAATTTGAATGTTTTTCTTTCATTTTCTTTCAGGTGTGAACATTTTTTAGAACTTCATTATGATTGTTTTATCATGGTTTATTTAGAATTGTTTCATCTCCTAAAAATTTAAGGGTTTCTCAATTATCTTTTTGTTACTGATTTCTAATTTAATTCCACTAGGATCAGAGACTATATATGGTATGATTTTAATTCTTTTGATACATTGAAACTTACTGTATGGCCTAGAGAATGTCCCCTTGCATTATCTTTTCTGTGTATACTTGC
Source organism: Mustela nigripes (assembly GCF_022355385.1). Lineage (NCBI taxonomy): Eukaryota > Metazoa > Chordata > Mammalia > Carnivora > Mustelidae > Mustela > Mustela nigripes. Next base: position 123,914,517 of record NC_081560.1, read on the forward strand.
AATGAATTTGTATAATGCTACTGTTGGTTGGAATTTTGTTACGATTATCACAACTGAGCATGTTTTAAACCATTATTATCTCTGATTTTACATCACCTTGTTTTCTCAGTTATTGAGAGAGTTTGTAAATTCTCTATAATTTTGGATTTAGTCATTGTTTTTCATTCTATCACTTTATGTATCATACATTTTGAATTTTCACAGTTAGTTGCATACTAACTTATACTGTTAGGTCCTTCTGCAGAATTAACCCACTTGTCATAATAAAATGAAGGTTTTTTTGCCTGGCTGTGAAATGTACTCTGGCTGATTCTAATATAAACACGTCTGCTTTCTTTCTTTCTTCTTAGCTGGAGTCATTATCTCCTCTCATCCTTTTCTGTTTAACTTCCCTCTGTGATATTTTATAAAGCATATGTGTTGTAGACAGCATACTTCTTGGTCATGCTTTTTTATGCAATGTGATCAATCTTTTTTAATATAAATACTTAATGAATTTATACTTGATGTAATTAAATTTATGATGGGGTTTAAATTTGCCAGACTGCTGTCTTATATTTTCCCTTCTGTTACTGGCTTTGTTTTCCTTTTGTTTTGCTTACATTTCTTCCAAGTTACACTAATCTCAAATTATTTTTAGCACTCTGTTACAGTAACATTGATTTACCATAAATTGCATTTATTGAAAGTGAACAATTTGATCATTTTTAACACACATAAAGACCCATGAAGCCACTGCCACAATCAATAAACAACATACCCAGCATCCCCAGGTTTTCCTTGCTCCTCTTTGTAGTCCAACATCTGGTCTCTCCTCTAACCCAGGAAGGCACTGATTACCTTTAATCATTATAGATTCGCCTCAATTTTCTAGAATTTCATGTAAATGTAACCATGACTTTTCTGAATCACTGAATCTTTATGATTCCATGTTATTTCCATTCCCAGCTTGTTCGCTTTAGCTGTATCTCTGTGTTTCTTTGTTTGTTTACTGTGGTCATTCTCTTCATGGTAGATCTTCATGGTAGATGAAGATGAAGATCTTCATGGTGGGTTAATTCTGCAGAAGGACCTAACAGTATAAGTTAGTATGCAACTAACTGTGAAAATTCAAAATGTATGATACATAAAGTGATAGAATGAAAAACAATGACTAAATCCAAAATTATAGAGAATTTACAAACTCTCTTCATGGTAGATCTTCATGGTAGATTCTCTTCATGGTAGATGATGTTTTACCACCCTAAACAGAGTATAAGAAGCAGGACCGTGCATTTCCTTCTTACCCTTTAAAATATTTTATCATACATTTTACATCTACAAAGTTTATGAGGCCATGATGTGTTAATATCATATATAAATTAAACATCAAACTATTTGGGGGCACCTGGCTGGCTTAGTTGGTTAAGCATGTGCCTTGGGTTCAGATCAGTATCTTAAGGTCCTGGGATCAAGCCCCCCATCGGACTCCCAGCCCAGAGAGAAGCCTGCTTCTCCTTTTCCCTCTACCGCTCCCCCTGGCTAATGCTCTCCCTCTCTCTCTGTCAAATAAATAAATAAAATCTCTTAAAAAAATGATTTTAAAACAGCTATGGAAAGGAAACACCTGTAAACTACCATCATATTTTTCATGTTTATCTCCTTCATTTGCACAGATCCAAATTTTCACCTGGCATCTTCCTTCTGTCTGAATTTCATTTAGTGTAAGAAATTCCTTCTACCTTTCTACATATGAATAGGTAAGCCACCAATTTGTATTCATTTTTGAAAAAAATGAAAAATGATACTACACTTTTCTTTCAGTACTTAAAATATATAAATTATCTTACAACTGTACGGTTTCTGATAAGAAATCCAATGTTATTCTTTTGTTTCTCTCTGTTTCATTTTTTAATTTTTCTTCATTATCACTGGTTTTCAACAACTTGATGGTGATGAGCTTTGGTGTGATATTCTTCACATTTCCTTTGTCAGGAACCTGTGAGCATTTTGGAACTGTGGGTTTACAGTTTTCGTAAAATTGCATAAATCTATAAATGCTAATTATTTCCATGTTTTTCCTTCACACCCTTCTCTACCCATCTCTAAGAACACCTTGTGCTATGTTCCTACAGCCCACTGATATGCTATTTGCCCTTTCTGGTATTTATTCTGTGTTTCATTTTGGATAATTTCCAATGTTAGAGTTTTAAGTTTAATCATTTTTTTATTTAAATTGTTTAATCTGTTTTTAATTCCATACAATGTATTTTCATTAAAGGTAGTGTACTTTTCTAGCAGCTTGAGTTGGGTTGTTTTTACATGTTGCAGATCTTTATCATACTTAATGCTTTTCTCTAGCTTCTTGAATATCTGAAGTATATCTATAAAAAGAGATTAAAGTACCTTTTAAAAAATTTTATCTGCTCAGTCATTTCTAGTTCTGTCTCATCTTTTTCCTGGTTATGAGTTATGTTTTTCTATTTCTTGTGTGCCTGAAAAATGTCTTAAAAAGTAACATTTTTTGAATTTTAAGTTTGTGTGGTTTTTATATATTATTTCAATTTGATTTGGGTTCTGTTCTGAGAAAGTTGTGTGCAATTAGTCTGATCTTTTCTTGTTGTTGTTGTTTTTTTAAATTTTATTTATTTGAGAGAGAGCACAAGCAGTGGAGAGAGGCAGAGAGCCACACAGGTGCCCCCAATCCTTGTTTTTAACTTTAAATGTGATGAGTGTGGACTCATCACATTGATCACTGTGCCTAGAACAGTCTTTAGCCTATTTTTCGAAGGATCCTACTAGCCTGTATTACTCTCCCAGGGCTACCATAAAAACTACCACATACTGAGTGACATATAAACAACAGAAATGGATTCTGTCACCGTGGTGGAAACAGAAGTGAAAGTTCAGTTGCCATAAGGGCAGTGGTCTCTCTCCTACCTTTGGAGGATTGCTGGCAGTCTTTACCATTTGCTGGTGTGTAGCTGCTTAACCTCAACTTCTCCCTCCACGGTCACGTGATTTTTTTCCACCTAGGGTTTCTCTGTCCTCACCTGACATTTTCTTTGTGTTTCCCAAGTGTCCTGACATCCTTCCATGTGTTTGTACCTGTCCATATTCTCTTTTTATAAAGACACTAGTCACACTGAATTCAGAAGTCACCATGTTCCAGCACGACCTCAAGGTTAATTCCTTTCTTTGCTTCACACTGGTAGTTCAGCAAGACCCCTGCATAGATCAGGACCCAGCTAAGGACTTAGGGAAACCCCAGATCGGCAAACCACCAGAGCTCTCTGTGCCCCTTCTTCTCCTTTTCTACTGTGTCACAAATGCCTGAAGCCTTGGCTTCTGGACTCCAGACGCTGCTTCTCTGACTCACGGAGACTGTGGCCTCCTTTCGTGTTCTCATTGTAAGGGCCTGCCCCTCCCAGAGGAACTTGCTTGTGGACCCCGATGTAGGGGTGGGGCAGGCCAGGTGGAGATGTCCAATCGGTGCAGCATGTGTATATCCACTAGGGTGGATTGAGATCCGATTGGCCACCTGTATAGGGGTGGGACTCAACCAACCGCATAAAGGTTGCTGCGAGGCTAGCAGAGGGGGAGGAGAGCTGCATCGGGAGCAGGAGGAGAGCTGCGCGGGAGCAAAAGAAGAGTCCAGGGGAGCGAAGAGTCGGCGGAGTGGAGGAGCTATAACAGCACTTGTAAGAGCTATAACCGCTACAAGCGGTCCCACCACCGGCAGCCCCTGCAGCCTCCAGCCCCCTGCAGCCTCCAGCCGCCTGCGCCCCGCCTCTGGTGGTCCTGCCTCTGGCCTCCAGCCGCCTGCAGCCGCCTGCAGCTTCCAGCCGCCTTTGGCGGTCCTGCCTCTGGCGGCCCTGAGCAGCCGCCTGCTGCCTCCAGCCACCTGCAGCTTCAAGCTGCCTGAGGCCCCGCCTCCGGCAGCCCTGAGCCACCTGCAGCCTTCAGCGGCGTGCAGCTTCCAGCAGCCCCGAGCTGCCCAGACACCAGTGGTCCAGCTGTCAGCGGTCCCTCGACGCCTGTGGCCCTGAGACTCCAGTGGTCCAGCGGCCCAGCGGTTAGCGGTCCTGAGATACCAGTGGTCCAGCAGTCCAGTGGTCAGCGGTCCCCACGCCTGCAGCCCCTAGACGTCAGCAGTGCCGAGACACCAGCAGCCCAGCGGTCAGTGGTCCTGATGCCTGCAGCCCCTGGATGCCAGTGGTCCCGAGATGCCAGTGGCCCAGAGATGTCAACAGCCCCTAGCCACCAGCAGCCTTGCCGCAAAATGCCTTGCCACCCCGAGCCACAAGCGGCCTTGTCTGCAGCGGTGGCCTCCTCTGGGTGGCAGCCTTGTCAGAGTGGCATCGTGGGGAGCAGAGTCTGTGCCATCCGGGTTGTCCTCCTTGTCATCGTCGCTGTCATCGTTGCCTCTTTGTCGTCGGGAGCGGCCTCGTCCGGGAAGCGGTCTTGTCCAGAATGGCCTCTTCTTGGGAGCGGCCTTGTCTGGGGAGCAGCCTCATCGAGCAGCAGCCTTGTCTTGGGAGTGGCCTCTTCTTGGGAGCAGCTCCGATCATGGAGCAGCCTCACCTGCGGAGAAGCCTCATCTAGAGCAGCCTCATCCGGAGCGGCCTTCTTGGGAGTGACCTTGTCGGGATCATCGTCCTCGCCTTTTCGTAAGAGATAGCCCTGACCGGTCAGTTTGATTCTTGATGCTTGGCGCGAAATAAAGTTTTGTTTGACCTTCGCTTTGTATCAGTCTCGTTCCTTTGATCACGGCCCCTAACACTCATGTCTCAAAATCTGTTTCCAAGCAGTGCACTGGGATCCTCAAAGAGCTCAATGAGCTAATTTCCATGATCTGTGCATCGCCCCTATTTGCCACTCCCCCACTGTCGGATGCTTCCTCCTGGATGCTCACTTCTAGCAACTCAGCCCAACCCTGCCCACTGCACACACCAAAGGCCGCTTGGCAACCTTGCGAGCAGCACGTGCGCCCAGCTGGCCTTCCCGGGGGAACCCCCAGCTGCACTCACCTGGGCCAGGCTCCGGGGGGTGGGGCAGGCTCCCCGGGTCCATGCGCGCTTCCTGATGCACACGCGTGGTCTACACGGCCAGCTCCCCATGTCAAGACGCCAGAGAGGCGAGGGGTCAGAGGGCATGGCCTGTGGCTGTTGTTCACAGCACCGGCTCAGCAAGAGGCAGTGGGGTCATGGGGACCTGCTGCAGACCCCACACCCCGACACAGGTGTGAAGGGACGCCGCATTGGCAGGCCCAGCCTTGCACTCGGATGCCTGGGACAGGAACCCCAGCGCATGGGGCAAGTCTTCATGCGGCCCTGGCCCTCGGCCTGCCGAGGCTTCCGCTCCTGCGTGGCTGGTCTTTGCACTGAGGCCCGGGGCGCGGAGCTTGAGGACCAGCCTGGTGGGCAAGCGCACAAGGAAGGGCAGACATGTTTGCACGGCAAGAAGCCGAGCCGACTTCTCCCGTCCCAGAACCCCCTTAGGCCCTCTCCTCCCCGTGGTATTCCGGAGAGACTAGAGGGAGCTTCCTCCCGGAAGTGTGGATGCGGGATTGCTTCTTACCCAGGCAGCTATTAGCCCTGCCTGCCCCGAGTGCCAAGGGGCCCGCACTTACTCATTTATACACAGGCAGCCGCAAGGCCGTCCAGAGGGCGGGTCACTCACTGCGCGCCTTCCCTTCCCAGGGAGCCTCCCGCTCCACGCACACGCGACAGGCCTGACGGCTGGAGCACCTGTCAGCACCCGGCCAGCCTGGGTGCTGCTCGCTGATGGAGGGGCCCCAGCGCCCGGCTCCCCATCACCAGCTGACAGATAGCGGCAGGCGCCACGTGTCTCAAGTGTGGCTTCATAGTGTTTCCGGCTTTCCGGTCATTTAAAGCAGGAGGTGTCCCTGCTATTCTTCCACATTTTCCTGAAAATTGTTTTCTATTGCTTTATATCATGTTTATTACGAAACTTACCTTAGATTTCAAATCATCTGTGATCAAGTGTTTTCTGTACCTTGTTTTTTATGAGATCTCCTTTAATAATTGCTGTTTGTTTTTGCTAAAAACATATTTAGACGCATGTACCCCTGTTTCATGTGTTAAACGGTGTCATTGGTGAAAAAGGTATTTAAATAAAACCATGTGAAAACATTAATAAATTAATGCAATGCTGGCCTATGCTGATATTTACCAAATACTTATCAATACAATTCTTTACCCCAGTATACTATTTGATGTAATAAAGTGGACTCAATTAGAAATTCTCCTTTTTACCAATAGTAAAATGCTGGTAACACCTCTTATCTCTAGAAGATAAATTCAGTGACTCCCCTATCAGGTAAGGATATAACCCTGAAACTGGCTAATGCAAGTAACAGGTTTAGATGTCATGCAGCTATGACTATGCAGTATGTATTATAGAACTGATAATAGATATGATATGATCAGATAAATTGATAGAATTGAAATATTTACCTGTAAGTGAATAGTGTATGTTTGTAACTCCATTAAAACATGGGAAATTATTTTGCTGAAAAGACTTTTAACTCAATAAGACAAATTTGACAACATCCACTATTAAAATGCAAATTAAAAATTTACAAGTAAAATATACAGACCTCATAAGGTACTGATTTATTTTACACACACTGCTAATAAACTTAGATATTTGGCTTTCCATATTTCACTAAATTTAAGAATGAAAGCTCACTGAAATGGCAGTGGTGTTGAAGAATTAAAAAGCTAGCTCTTAAAGCAAAAGAAGAGACTAAAATTCAACATAACTTTGGTTAAGAATCCCTATGTGATTTGAGTTTTTTAGCATAGCATGAACCAGCATTACTCACATTATTCTCAACGGTATCACTTATTTTATTACTGATACAAAAAGTGCTACAAATTATATATGCTTATGACAATGAATCATAGAAGTAACAATAAATATAACAAGGCACCGCCATTGTACCCTCCCAAAAAAGCAATAATTGTTCTGAAAAAAAAAAAAAAAAAAAAAAAAAAAAAAAATGTTTCAATTGATCCCCCCAAAAAATTAAAAAATTTTTTAAAAAAAAAAAAAAAAAAAAAGAGCAGCAATAATTGTTTCAGATGATTCCTTGGACAAGTTGAAATAACTTTCTGACACACACACAAAAAAGGTAACATTTTCTTATCTAGAAAATGTACATATGTGCCATTATTTAGGAAATTCAGGGGAAAAATATATGTCTTTGTATGTATTAGAGAAGAAATAGCTAGATGGCAGTGTTCACGTTAGTAGATGCTGGTGTAATTCTCACAGGCTCTTTAATAACTCCTTAATAAAGACTTCCAAAGTACTCATTTCTTTACATCATTAAAAATTTATAAAACAACAAATCATACCCTGGCTTATTGTCTATCATTAACTGCGTATGTGTATAAATCCAAATTTAATTTCCAAATTATATTTATTGGATAAATCATCATTTTGCTGTTGAAGAAACTGTCCTTCTAAATTCTTGTACTTGATAAATAAGATTTGCTGGTTTTATTATTTCCCTGACATTCTTCAAACTTTAAACAGCATAATGTAGCAATATATGTTATTTCACCATTTTCGGTATTCTTTTTCAAATCTACTCTTAAAAATTCATGGGTAGAGGAAGGGAGATTTGGAAGGTGGCCCAAAGGTACAGACTCCCCATTGTGGGACAGTAAGTCCTAGGGATACAGGTAACCGTGATGTATGACACATAGAAAGGTTCTCAAGTGAATAAATCCTAAGTTCTCATCAGAAAGAGATTTTTTTTTCCCCTTAATTCTTTTCTTCTCTCTTTATGTTTTCTTGTACCTACATGAAAAGATGGATGTTAGCTGCACCTATCATGGAAATGATCTCACAACAGATGTAATCAAACCCTCATGCTATGCTCCCTAAACTTACACAGTGATATCCATTATTTCACATTAAAACTGGAAAAAAACAAAAACAAAAAATCACACTGTTGTAAAACTGATGAACTGAGACATTTTTGTTTTAGGCTGATCTTGCATTATCATAGTTGTTATTTTTAGATACTCAACCTACTTTTGTTGAGAGCTTACAGTAGAATAAGCTATAATATATAAACTATATAAGTATATTTTAAATTTATTTTTAATATTTTCACTGTTCTTGTCCTAATATATGGAATTAATATATTTTGGGGTTTATTCAGATTTTTCACATTTTACCATTCAGTGAATGGCTATTATATATTAAGTTTATAAACTCCACACAGCAAAAGTGAAGCCTAGTTTTATAAAACAAAAGACAAATACAGAAAAGTTTGTTCAGGTAATTAGTTCTCCCAGATTTGTTGGAATTTACAACCCAAAGAATCAGTATAGTTGATATTTATAACACCTTTGTTCTTATACTGAAGGAAAACCATCCAATTATTTTGTTCCTCGGTAATTTCCCACAGTTCAATAAACAGTAAACCCCAAATTGTATTTAAATAATTCTCCTTCCAAATGAAAAGGTCACAGAAACTGCACCAGTACAAAGAGGATATACCACCAAGCTTTGGTCTTCTGCAGCTAATCATTCTGGCATAAAACGTGACCAGCAATTTTCCATGGGCTTTCATGAGCTTGGAATTAAGACTGTTGGTCTACAGGGGACAATATGGCAAGAACAGCTCCCAATCAACACATCTCAGGTCTTGTAACTGATTGTTAAGACTACAATGGTATTTAACCTTGCACATTGTAAGCAACAGTACCCAGCATTATCAGTTATTTTCTATCTGAATGACTTCTTAGCGTTTACAATAAGAGGAAATGCTGTGAGCTTCTGGCATAGAACCCACTGGGAAGGTTGGCCAGAGTGCTGGCTGAGGGATGCGGTAACTCTAAATGCCAGCCCTATCTCCACTGCCCCTTGCTCACTTCCGTGTTTTCATTTAATTCATCGGCTTCACTTTCACAGTCTGCTGTGCAATACTTTGCTCACGTCGCCTCCCGACCCTGCTCTAAACTGCTGGGTCAGCAACATAATCTTAGCCCCTGTCACTCAGGTTTTGATTAGAAACAACAGCAGGTTGTAGGGACTGATTCACTTATATTTCTGGTTTTTTTGCACAGACTTTTCTGACAGGGACTCCTTCAAATTTTGTTATTTATCGATCAACCAATATACACTTTTGCAGCAAGAAGGTGGAGAAGAAACTCCAGCACAGTAACTAACATTTTCTTCCCTACTAAAAATGCACTTGAAATGGTAGAAGGGAAATTAACTGAATTTGATGAAACCATCATTCATTCCCTATCTTGCTTTTCAAAAATGTAATTTAACTGATCTTCATATGGCACTTTGACATTCTGAGTAAGAGGTGCCATTCTATTCTAAATTAAAAGAATTTCTATATCTCCATCCAATTCTTTATTAAATCACAAAATATAACTTTATACTACCATGTGTTCTAGCTGGCTTTGAAATAAGCAGTGATGGAAGACAAACTTGAGATTTTTATTTTAGCAAAGTTTAGAAAGCTCCTCCTCAGACAGAGACACAGATCCAGAGACCGAGAAACAGAGATAGAAAGAGTCCAAACTGTGAAAACTTTTCCATGTGGCCACAAATATCAATTTAAGCATATAGGCCATATAGATCATACAGAGTGTGCATTAAGACATAGTCCAAAAAAATTTAGATATAACCCTATAATGCATACTTCATTCCCATGATAGTGAAAGAACAATTATTATTATAATATAGCCACTCTTCCACAGAAACATCCAATGAGATAACCTCTTCAAATTTCTTATTCTTTTTTTTTTTTTTTAAGATTTCACTTATTTATTTGGTAGAGAGAGAGAGAGAACACAGGCACAAGCAGGGGGAGTGCCAGGCAGAGGGAGAAGCAGTCTCCCTTGGGATCATGACCTGAGCTAAAGGCAGATGCTTAACCAACTGAGCCATCAAGGTGCCCCCAAATTTCAAATGAAGTATGACTTCTTAGTTGTTCCCATCACTAAGAGACAAAACAGAAAAGTGGATTTGAATATTAAAAGAACTACAAAGTATGAAAAAATAGGTAAGTACTATTTTGCTTTTAAATTTAGTCCCTTCAACGTACTTGCTTCTAAGTTGGGATGTTGTTTAGCACCAAAAATGTGACCTCCGGAAAGTAGGCAACTAACTCCTCTCCATCAATGTCTAGCTAAGGTACCTGGGTCACTTCAGATTCCCCACTGGTAGCATTATAAATGGAATATCCCATCATAAGGCTTATGGGCTATTGTAAAGATCAATTTACAATACCAAGTACCAATCAAGTTTAGTTTTAACATTGCTATAAGCCATTTTTATAACACCAGAGTTACAAAGCAGCCATTTGGTTTTTTTGTTTGTTTGTTTTTGTTTTATTAACATGTAATATATTATTTGTGGGGTACAGGTCTGTGAATCATCAGTCTTACACAATTCACAGCTCTCACCATAGCACATACCCTCCCCAATGTCCATCTCCCAGCCACCCCATCCCTCCCATCACCCTCCCCTCCAGCAACCCTCGTTTGTTTCATGACTAAGAGTCTCTTGTGGTTTGTCTCCCTCCGGATCCTATTTTGTTTCATGTTTTCCTTCCCTACCCCCCAAGCCACCACCCTGCCTCTCAAATCCCTCATATCAGAGAGATCATATGATAATTGTCTTTCTCTGATGGACTTATTTCCCAAAGTAGCCATTTGAATACTTGAAAATTTTAAATTAAATACTATTAGTTATACAAAAATCTTTTTAACTATTATTTAAAGTTAAAATGAGATGGGAGGAAATTAACTTAAAGATCTAAAAAACTAAAATATATCCCTCAGCAAATATGTGCTACAAAGTTCCAGGTGGCACTTACACGAGTCTTCATATTTCTCTCTCAAAAATTTCAAAACCTCATCTATGTTCCTGGAAATGGTTGGATTTTTCTACTTTTTTCTTTTTTTTTAAGATTTGTATTTATTTATTTGAGAGAGAGCAAGACTGAGAGAAATCACAGAGGGCGAGGGAGAAGCAGACTCACCACTGAGCAGGAAGCCCATTGCGGGGCTTGATCCCAGGAACCCAGGATCATGACCTGAGCTGAAGAGAGATGCTCAACTGACTGAGCCACACAGGTGCCCTCTACTTTTTAAATACCTGTAACTGTTACTTCCATTTTATGAAAAATAGAAGTTTGGAGTACCCTTTTTTCATATAACACCAAAATACTGCTGTTGCTTTTTTTTCCAATAATGTAGGCAACAACGTTTTTGGTATTATTGCAAAATTGAATATGATCCTCAGAATCATTTCCTAAAGACAGACTATTTCCAGACCCTTAAAGAGTAAGCATCATGGGAGTAAATACAATGTGTATTTATATCATAAGGCCTTCCTAGATTCCTATTAGAAAAATCAATAATTTCAGAAGGTGACCTCCTATAAAATGGACTATTGCTGTGTCTGTCTTAGAGAGGAGGCGTAGGAACAAAATCATTAAAGCAAAGTTTCAACCATTTTATCTGACAGTGTAGGAAATGAATCTCCTTTACCTGAATGCCTATGAAACAGATTCTCATTCCTTTTCTTTGAATTGTTTGTGCAAGAACTTTTCTTTTAGGAATAAGAAAATGCACCTGTTATGTTAAATAGCAAGACTTTTGGGCAATGTCCAGACAGAATTTTGATCTGGGGCATGTGAGAACCAAGTCATATTTTCTAAATGAGTTACCTAAGCCTCACTGAACAAATCCATGAGGAATGTTGCAGAATTGAGCCTTGCTTTAGACAGACCGATGATATCTTTATCCTGAAAGAGGAAATCTTGGACACTATATTAGCTACAAATGGAATTGGTCCCCTAATTGTTTCCCTTTTAGCAAAATGTCAAGTAGGAGTAATGGTCTTATTGGCATTCTGTGTAGCTCTGGGATACTCCACGGGGAGGAAAGAATATAGACTGCAGTGATGGGCAAATTCCACGATGTAGAATAAAATTCAGCCTGGAGTCCACAACACACTAGACAGACCTAGTCATCACTCTAACAGCATATGAAGTCATGGTCATGGTTTAGTGAACCATCTCAACCAACAGAGTCTCCTCTGGGATTCTTTTTGGCCCCCTACATATATATATATATATATTTAATGAGAAACAAAACTTTGCCTTCTAAAGGTAAAAAGTTTGGCATATTAAATAAGTGATCCTTTTCCAGTTATAAAATACACATAAATATACAAGATTGAAAATCAGAGTTTCAGAGTTTCAGTTCCATGGATATAGAGTTTCTGTTTTGTAACAAAAATAGTTTAGATTTGAAATCTAGAATAGTCTAGATTTGTTCTAGACATAGTTCACACTAATGTACAATACACTCAAAAAGCATGAAAAAGTAAATTTTAGGTGGTATATTTTTGATCACAGTAAAAAAGATAATAAAAGTACAGAGAATATTGTAACAAACACCAAGGTAGCTGTTACCTAGATGTCACAAATGTTAAAAATGTCACATAGCTATTTCAGTTTTTCTGAAGCAAAATGTGATTGAAGTTGCTGAATTCCTCATAGAATCCATTTGTTTATGCTTTTTACCTTCTTCCAAGTTAAATACAATCCCAAAGTAGGTATTGATACGTTCATCTATGTTCTTATAATTTTATCCTAAATGTGTGTAACCTTAAGTACTAAATGCAATATACATTATGCTTAAAGAAGTATTCAATAACATAACACTTATGAAGATACCAGAGAAATCAAAACAAATAAAACTTCCAATTATAAATTATGAGGAATTGCTGCCTTAACTTTCTATGTTTTCAAGCTGTCTTTGGGCTCTGCCTCCTGGATAATTACCATGTTATTTTTTTAAACTTCTTGGGCAATGTGTTACTTTCCTAGGGCTACAAACAAAACATCACAAACTGGTCTATTTAAGCAAGAGTTAGTATTATTATTACTTTTTTTTTTTTAAGAGAGAGAGAATTTTTGTTTTTTAAGATTTAATTATTTATTTTGGAGAGATAGAGAGGGAGGGGCAGAAAGACAGAGAGAGAGAGAGAAGGGAGTATCAGGCCGACTTTGTGCTGAGCTTGGAGCCCGATGGGCTGGATCTCCCAATCCTGAGACCACCACCTGAGCAGAAACCAAAAATCAGATACTTAACTGACCAAGCCACCCCAGTGCTCCTAAGCAACACTTGTTTATCGTCTCACAGGTCTGGATATTAGCAGTTGGAGTCTCACCTGTGGGCAGTGCTGGTTCCTTCCAAGAGCCCTGGGGAAGACCATTTGGAGCCCTGCTCCAGCCACTGGTGGTCCATCAGAAACAGGTAGTGCTCCTTGGCCTGGTGACACCCTGCCCCAGTCTCTGCCTTCTCTCTGTGTCCCTTCACACCATCCTCCTTCTCTGCATGCCTTTGTGTCCAAAGGACCGTTTCTATAAGGGCAGCAGTCCTCTTGAGTTAGGGCCTACTCCAGTGATCTCATTTTCCCTTGATTACCTCTGTAAACCCTAATTCCAAATAGGGTTTGGACCTTCAAGATATTCAGCTCATAACAGCCATATTGAATTACTCCATAATTACATAAGAGCAGTTAGCTCAGGGCTGACAGTTAATGGATTAGATCTCAAATACTAAGGCATATGCTCATTATGGGGACCACCTTTAAATGTCACCAAACTTCTCTGCCTGCCATGGGACATTTAGAAGTTTGCAAAGGGCATTTTCTCACCTATCATCCATCCATCCATCTATCCATCCATCCATCCACCTGGAAAACCTTTCAGAAGCAGAGAATAGTTTATTCCAAGATATTTTTCTCCCCTAGAGGGTCAGAGGCTGGATATGTGGTTGCTGGGGTCAGGGTGGAGAGAGCATCGAGAGAGGGCCACTCTTCCCAAATCTCACTGTCTTCAGGATGCCTGTCAGGAGTTACACTGTGGCAAGGAAACCAGATGGATAAAAACCAGCCACACAATTTATGATCCATTGGTCAAAGAAGAACTACGAGTTAAGCAATTCAGTCTTCAATTCAATCCAATTATGCATTAAAGTAATAATTATCCAAGAAATTAACATCAAATGCTTCTAAATGATGAAAATTGAATAGGCTTTTAAAATGTCATTTTTAAAAATTAATGCATAAAACTTTTTACGTTAAATCACATTTTTCTCTGTTTCTCTCCTGCATCAAACGCTGGAGCCTATATGGGAATGCAGTTTTCGCACACACTTTTGTGTAATGTGATGGAAGACTATTTCCATTTGTATAAAGCTTTTACTGAGTTGCTAAAAAAGCATTGTGCCTGTATTAATTCTTATACAAATGGATGATTTTGATTTCACTTAGATAATTTTATGTAATTTATTTCATAAAAAGTTTTATTGAAGGTTATAAAAATATATGCTTTCCTTTTTAAAAAAAGATTTTTACTTATCTGACAGAGAGAGAGAGCCTGAGAGGGGCGTGGGGAGGAACAAAGGGAAAGAAAAGGACACCACCCAGGTGTCCCCCCAAAATGTAAACTTTTTACATTGTAGAGACATGGTCAGGTTCTTTAACAATGAACCAAGTTATAAAAACCCTACACAGATATTATAACAAGGTGAGTATAATTGCACAAAGTAATTAAATTGAAATTATTTTTATCATAATTGATAATAATCACAAGTAGCTACTCATTCTTAAATGGCAAATAAATTACAGAATAGTTAATGTAACTAAAATGGATCTTTCTCAAACTTAGTGACGTTGTATCTCACTATCAACTATATATCACAAGAAAAAAAGATGCTCACAAGATGATATTACTATTTCACCAATGAGCTTGGCCTCAAATCTCAATCACCCTCAGACACAGACTATTTGTAAAATGAACCAATTGAACTGAAGGATACCTAGCTCCCTCCCAGTCCATTTGTTTAGGGGAAAGCAGAACTCTGAGGCTGCATTCTTTCAGCTTCACTCACTTTATCCAAGCAGCTAACTTCCATCCATCCATGATTCATTCATCAAGAATTTAAACTATTACTGTGTGTCCAGCACTGTGCTGGAAGCCAGGAACAACATTTTGAACAAGACACATGGCGTCTTTTCCACTGGAAGGTCTCTCCGTATGAACACAGGCTACCAGTTCTACTTGAAGCTTTGCTCTTTCACTCCTGCTCCAACAGTCAGACCACCAATTACACCAGCAAACAGAAGATCATTGCTCTAAACTTACATCAGAGTTTGGACACGGCCCACTCCGAACACCCGCTCTGCTTGAGAAAGAAATCTGTGTCAGTCTCCAGATCATAGTAATGTTGCTTTCACTGACATCCTTCATTACTCATCACTAACTACTGCTATTCCAACCTCACCCCACTGGTCGCCCGGATCCCCCACTCTCAGCTTGTTTGTGGTCACAGAAAACTCCCTCTTTACACAGTCACATTTGATTGCCCCTCCTTGCCTGCTGCTCTCTTCTCCTACACTGGACCCCCTGATTTCAGAATCCCCAAGGTGTCAGGCCCCCATTTCCGGGGCTGTTTGACGCTATGGGCTTGATCAGTCCAAGCACATGGTAGGCAATTACAAGCCCTGAGGTAACCTTCGTCAGATTCCTTCCTGTTACTCCAACCAGTCAGGTAACCTGTGCAGGGAAGGTAGTACCAAACATATGGTTATTAATAATCAAACTTTTAACCCTAATCCATCACGGAAGGGAGAGAAGGAAGCAAACATGAAAATATTCAGAGAAAATGTTGCGACCCCCTCACACACTATTGAGAATGAGATCACTGTTGGCTTACTGTGTCCAGTCATCATTATTATATCAATCAGGTTGGATTCAATTCAACTTTGCATTCCGTCACATGGGAGGATTAATATGGATGAAGTAGCCAAAGTGTTCCAGAACCAAACACATTACAAGGCCTTTCAAATGAGGCTGCATTAATGGTTTTACTTGGAACTCAGTTCTTCAGAGCTAGATTTTTTCCCCCTCTATTGATTATTATCACAATGATTTTGAGAAGTTACCATAATTTTCCGAGGGTCAGTTTCTTCATCCGTAAAATGAAGGCAGGATCATTTCGTCCATGAAATTATTTTCAGGAATATATGGGCCAGCACATTTAGATCTCTCCTTGAAGGGCTCAGGAGGGTGTGGGTCCTGTAGATACATCCCTGTGCTGTCACCATCCTGACCGTCCGTATTCACTCTATTGAGTTTACAGCTTTCAGGATTACTGTTTCTTGAATTATTCACAGTTTCCAACAGTCAGCAAACCACAGCCTGCTCACCAAGTCTGACCATCCACCTGCTGGAGAAATGCCTCACTGGAACATACTATACTCATGTTTGTCCACATTCTGGCTGCCTTGGCCCTCCAGCCGCAGCACTCAGGGGCTGTAACTGCAAAGGCCAAAATATTCACTGACACTTGCAGAAAGAGTTTCAGAAACCCTAGTTTAAAGGAAAAAGGATTCCCCAGCATAGACTTCTGTATCACCCAATTCCCTAAGAGCACTGGTGCCCAGGAAGGGTAAATACCCTGCAGTCTGTTTCTGAAGTAATTAACCGAGGGAAACCTCTCTTTGAAAAACGAGATGATGGATCAGAAGAGAAGTTTTTTGGCTAATGATACTAAGAATCCTTACCTTATACAAACAAGTAGGATGACTTCTCAACATGTATTATTAAAGTGTCTCTTTTCAAGAGAAAGAATAAAAGTGAAAAAAGTTATGTACAATAAGGACTTTGACATTTACTGGAAAATATGAAAATGGATGTGACAAGTATATATCTGTTACAGAGAAAGTGGTTCTGGCTTAATTCAAGAGGAAAAAAAATATTCTTTAGGATTGTAACTAAAGTGTTGAAGGGAAACTGTTAATTTTTCTGTCAGGGAAGAGTAGCTAAATTACATGTTTTTGTTAAAGTCGTTTCCCCTCTGTATGTCTGCTATTTCACACCTGTTACAAGAAAGGGTGATGCTCAATGGATTCTTTGCTTCCTTCTACCTGGAAGGTTCTGTTTTTTTTTTGTTTGTTTGTTTGTTTGTTTTTAAGATGTATTTATTTATTTGAAGAGGGGAATGCGCACAGAGGGCAGAGGTAGAGAGACACCCAAGCAGATACTTCGCTGAGCAGAGAGCTCGATGTGGGACTCGATCCCAGGACCCTGAGATCATGACCTGAACCAAAGGCAGATGCTTCACCAACTGAGCCACCCAGGCACCCCAGTTTAGCTTATTTTAATGTTAAGTATGAGAGGTGTATTAAGGTTTTTTTATGTTTAGGTTTTATATTAAGGTTTTTTTTTATTTAAGTTTTCTTTATGGGTTTTTTATAACCATTCTCCCCATAACCAATTTTTCCAGGACCATTCATAAAAGACTAATTCTCTCTACCTTGAGTTTCTTTCTAATCTTGTCAAATAGGAATTGTCCATTTATATCTGAGTCTAGTTCTGGATCCTCTATTGTGTTCCATTGATCTATTTATCTTAATTCCACACTTTCATGATTATTAATAATAAATCTTAAATTCAGGTGTAATCCTCTGATTTTTTTTTAAATCTTAAATGTTTTTATCATTTAGGCTTTTTGAATTGCCACTGGAATTATAGAATCAGTTTATAGATTTCTACCACAAAAACCACAATGGTGTTTTTTTTTTATAAAGATTTTTATTTATTTGACAGAGATCACAAGTAGGCAGAGAGGCAGGCAGAGAGAGAGAGGAGGAAGCAGGCTACTTGCTGAGCAGAGAGCCCGATGCGGGGCTCGATCCCAGGACCCCGGGATCATGACCTGAGCCGAAGGCAGAGGCTTTAACCCACTGAGCCACCCAGGCACCCCCACAATGGTGTTTTGATGGGATTTAATTTATACAATTTTGGGAAAACAAATATCCTCACAATATTTACTGTTCCAATCTGTGAATATAGTTCCCATTTCTTTAAGCCATGTAGAAATTCTCTCAGCAATAATTTGCACTCTCATTGCATGTTTCCTTTTTAACTTTGAAAACTACTTAAATCCCAATTCATTAACGTACAGTGTTATATTAGTTTCAGGTTTATAATATAGTGATTCAACACTTCCGTACATTACCTGGTGCTCATCACAGGTGCCCTCCTTCATCCCCATCACCTGTTTTCCCTATTCCCCACCCACCCTTCCTCTGGTGATCATCAGTGTGGTCTCTACAGTTAAGAGTCTGTTTCTTGGGGGTACCCGGGTGGCTAGGGGATTAAAGCCTCTGCCTTCGGCTCAGGTCATGATCCCAGGGTCCTGAGATTGAGCCCCACATCAGGCTCTCTGCTCTGCAGGGAGCCTGCTTCCC